>NW_017731541.1:1481089-1499182 GCF_001890085.2 Hipposideros armiger | reverse complement strand
CAAGGCAGCCCTGCTGCTGGTCCTCCCACCCCTCCCCCGCTCTCCCGCGGGACATGCTGCTGCCCACGTCTGTGCCTCCTCCCTGTGCTCCTGGCCCCTCACCCCCGTGTACCTCGGGCCCTGCATAGAGAGCCCCTTGTTTGGGCTGCTACAGGAGGTTTTGTAGTCCAAGCAGCCCGTATTTTTAGGCTGTCAGGTTGTCTGGAGTGGTTTGTGTTGTGAGCAGCTCTGCAGGAAGCAGCCGGCCTGCAGATTAGCCTGGTCACTGCGTCCTGTCAGGCCCCCAGGGCGTGTGTGGGGTTCGGCACCCACGTCCCCCTTCTCTGAAGCATCAGGGACCTGAGATTCTTGCAGCTCCAACACTGGGCCTGGGGCTGTTAGGGACGGGAGGGGACTGCAGACTTTCTGAGACCCACGCAAAGACAGACAAAGATCCGCTGCCCCTGTCTTCAGTATTTTGTGACCTCAGTCCGGGGTCTGGGGAGTGTCATTTAGATATGCCTCCTTGGGGCTTTTTTCGAGTTGTTGCTCATCGGCGAGCTGGGTTTTACTGTAGTGACTGGTGCTGTACATTTGGGTGTGGGCTGCAAGGGCCCTGGAGTGTATCTAGTTTATAAAGCGTTTAAATCCGAGGGCTGCGTTCCAGAGCGTCCTCCATTTCACTGACCAAGTTGGAACCGGAGCAGTTTCAGATCAGATTTGCAGGCAGCGACGGCAAAGCCCGGCGCTGCGCTTTGCGTTGGTGGAATTCACTCACTCCCACGTGAAGATGGCTTGGGGGGCGGTGGGGGAGTCCTTGGCCATCGTGGCATCGTGGCAGCCTCCCCCTTTTTGACTTAATTGGCAGAGTCTCTTACTTTTTGTTTCTCTTTTTATCGTTTGCATGTACAAAGCCCTACCCCTTGGAAGGCACCCAGAGGCATTTGTAATTATTCATAAAACTCAAGAATCAAGGATTATCATAAGTCATGATACCAATAGCGAAAACAAAACTTTAATTACAAAATGTCTACCAGGGAAAATACATTCTTGTGAAAGGACCCCAAGTTTAGGCCTAAGGGTAAGTAATCCCCATTTTAAATGGAGAATGATCATGTGTTTTCTTCCTTCCTCATCCTTCCCCCACCCCCCAGTGTCCCCTGGCCCCATGTGGGGAGGACCTGCTCGTCTGGACCCTCCTCTTCTCGGGCTCAGGCCTGCTGGCCTGCACTGGCTCCGAGAGGCCTTGGGTTCGCCCTGTGACCCTGCAGGTTATGCAACACCTCAGAGCCTGCGGCCTCCTTTGTGATATTGGGACAGTCACACTCACAGGTTTCAAAGTCGTCTAGGGTTCGGTGCGTGAATGTGGGGTTTGTCTTGTCACCTGCACACGTCCCCTCACCATGAGAGGGGTCTCCTTACTGCATCTGCAAATGGGGACGTGGAACGCGCTCCTGGTGACGTCCGAGCCGATCCCCTGAGCCTGTGTGCAGGAGCAAAGGCCAGTGTTGTTTACCCTGGTAATGCTTTTATGATGGAGGACGTGCGGCCGCTCTGCCTGTCTGCGGGGAGCCTCGGCTGTTCTCTGCGGCCGTCCTTGCCCAGGTGTGTTTACTGACTTTGTCCGGCGATGCTTATCTCAAGTGAGTTGGGTCATTCCTTCCAGGGGCCTCGAGGAGCCGATCAGCATTCCTGTCCTTTGCGACACATGCCCTCTGTGCCCGCGTCCTGACCGCTGCGGACATGCGGGGCCCGCTCTCAGGCCCCGGAGCCTGCGTGGTCAGGGGAGCTAAGAATGCAAGATGGATGTACCATTGGCCTCAGCTGGGTTCCACAAACCAAATCCCATTCCTGGGAGCTGCCCCTTAGCTCAGGACCTGGGCTCTAGGACTGGCCACACAACTGACCGGCGTGGGTGACCACAGGCAAGTCCCTTCCACTCGCAGTGTCCAGGCCCCTGAGTGGGGACAGTACCAGTGTTCCACATGGGTTGCTGAGAGCACTGGATGCTTCGCACAGATGAATAAACAAATAGACAAGGAGCGTGGCCGTCATGAAGTTGCAGTCAGCTGTTGATATGTGAATAGAACATTCCAGTCAAGTCTCTCAGAAAATACTGAGAATGTGAAAAGCAGAGGTCCAGTGCAGACCCTACACACACACAGTTTGAATGGCGAGGTCACTGTGGGCTGCAGGTCACTGACAGTGAAGTCGCCGCACCTTGCCCCCTCCTGCGAAGCCTGTGGAGGAAGGACCGAGCTGGTGTGCTGACAGGGAGTCCTTTATCTGCACGGGAACGGGAATGGATTTCTAACTGGCAGCAAGCATGCCAGCCGCAGCCCCCAGGATGGAGCTCAGGCCTGGCATTTGAGTAGCCGATGACATTTCTTACTTTAGACGGCTTAGGAGTTGGAGGTTCCCCCTACCCAGCCCCCAGAAAGTGAGGGGTGCTTCCTTCAAAGCTTTATTGTAATTTTATCCCATTTTTCACCATAAAAAAGGGAATAATAATTGTAAAGAAAAGCAATTAGAGCTGTGGTTCTTAGCTTTGGACACAGCTGAGGAATTGGGGGGCCCCAAATGCTCTTTTAGAGATTTTATTTTCTCTGGTGTGGGGTGCAGCCTGGGCACCTGGAGTTTTAACCAACCCCAAACCCCCCACCGGATGTGCAGCCCGGTGGTCAGGACGAAGTCAGTGAGGTTCTCACCGGGCAGCATGTGGTAGAACCCCCCGCCCGAGGGCTCCTCCAGCACCCCCTGGTCGCGCGCCCTGCCCCACAGCTCCTGAGTGAGTGGGGGTAGGGCCTGGGCTGCACGGCTGGCATTTCAGCGCGGTCCCAGCTGCTGTCTGTCCCGGGACCATCGTTTGCAAACGGCAGGACCGGAGGGTTCTGGTCAGAGCCTGCACTTCTGGACGGCCTGTCACCTCCTGAGGGCCTCCCATGGCAGCCCTGGGACCTTGACTGATGCCCCCCATTTTGCACTTGTAAACAAGGGGAGTGATACCAGCGGTCACTCGTGCGTGTGTGCGTGTGCGTGTGTGCACACAGATACATATGTGTGCTTGTCCAATGCCTGGCCTACCGAGGACTTGGAAACCAATATTTTCCCCCTAAGCCCATGGCTTCCTTTATACTGGGGAGTGGAAGGAGGGTGGGTCTTACGCTATGTCATCTCCAGGGCTTTCTCTCTTAACGTTTTTTTGTTTGTTTTTTTAGTTTATTCTGATTTGGGTACATATCTTCAATAAAAGTTATAATTTCATTGAAGTTACCAAATTTATTTCTTTACGATTCTCCATAAAATGACTATACGATTTAAAAAATCATTATATTCCTTTATTTTTGTTAAAATTTTATGTATTGGTGGGTGTTTTTATTTGTAAGAGATTTTCCTTTTATTCATCTTTCTTGGGTTTTCATAAATCCTGTTATGTTTTGCTTTCTGATTTGTTTTCGACCGGATTCCCCTCCTTCTGGTTTGAGGATGGATTTGCCTTGCTCATTTAATTTCTTTTTTTTTTTTTGTAGATGGTGCAAAGATCACGCATTACTTTTCCTCCTGTTGCTTCTCTTCCTTCCTTCTGTCTGTCTTGACACGTGACGCTGTTCATTGTCCTAATTGTCCAGAGACGACGCTTGTATTAATTTCCTCCTTGGGCCAGTTATGTAGGCCAGAGCTTGTTTTTAATTTTCAAGTGGCTGAGTTCTCGTTGTTTTTTGTGCACACGCTCCTAATTTCTAGCTGTGTTGTGTTTGGTTCTAGCACGGGGCCTGCTGGCGTGGTGGATGACGGTCCCTGTGTGAGCCCTGGGCCTTGTGGCGTCGCGTCTGGTATGTGTCTTCACGCCGGCTGGCGGCGGGAGGCCAGCCCCGGTGTTTCTGTGGCCCCAGAGATCTTTAGGTGTTAGCAAAATGGACTGATATTCTCTGTGGCTTAGTAGTTTATAAAATAATAATTTCAAAGGCGTTTATAAATGTTTGCCAATGACAACTTTTCACAAAGTCTGTGACTGCAGCCTCATCATGTGTAGTATTATGCAGTCTTTTTACCTCAGTTTGATTCCTTCCTTTGCCCTAAGTGATAAACAGAAGTTTCCAACTACAGTTTTCTCACTCTCTCCTTCGAGGTTCTGTGTGTTCATTTACTTTTATGTAAAAGTTTTATTGAAGTATGACATTCATTCTTATCAGTTAAGATTCATTTCTATCGTTGCTTTGTTATTTAGAGGATAAAGAGCTACTACTGTTTTTCGTTCTTCACTGATTACATTTTTATCAATGGATTTCCGCTGTAAAAAATGTGGATTAGTGTGTCTGCCCTAGATGACGCTTTACGGTCATTGCCGCCACCCCTTTGTCATTGGTTTCTGCGCTTTGTTCTTAGGTCTTCGCCCATTCTGTCCCTGCCCTGTCTCTAGCTGTCCTTTTAAAGTTTTTCTTTTTCAGTTTGCATTGGGCAATTTTTTTTTTCTGTTGGAATATTTTTTAATATTATTTTGAACAGAAGGGAACGGGACAGTTGACATCCATTGCTACATGTCATCAGCCTCTGAGTCAGTTGTTTCTGTTTAGAATGCTCCTTCCTCTGTCTGTTTTCCATTTTCCCTTCACTGTTTAAAGCATTATTAATTTTTTTTAGCCTTTCATTATGATTTAGAATGCAAATATCTGTTTTCAATTCTACAAGTGATTATGTTAATATATCATGAAATTTGCTCAATTATATTTTTCCTAATAAGGACCAGGACCTTCTGCCTTTTATGGAAGGTACAGCTTTTTTTATTTTAAAAATCCTGCAATGATTTATTCGAAGACTCAAAACTTCTCTGTTTTATGTTAATTTTTGGTGCTTTATCTTTTAAAAAAAAAGCTAATATTTTTTAGTGACATTGAAGTATAATTGACATACAGCACTATATTAAGGTATACAGCATAATGACAAACATATTATGAAATGATTACCACAATATTTAATTTTTAAACGCAATTTTATGCTTTAACCTGCCCATCAACAGCTATATTAGTTACTAAGTCTTACTTGTTTGCAGATCCCTCTTGCATCCCTACTATGTGCTCTTCTGGGTGTAGCAGGGAACAAGACCAAGTTCTTGAACCAGAAGGGTTTAGTACCTATCTAACGCGTGAAATAAGGTTGATGTCGGAGATGACAGGGTGACAGGCGCACCGTGGGTGCTGACGGGCCGCGGCAGCAAGCGGGTGGCTATCATCTGAGAGTTTGGGGAAAGAGGAGAGAATGAAACAGACATTCTGGAGAGGACTCAGTAAACTTCCTAAGGAGACTTTTTAGTCGCATTTGTAGTTGTGTTTGCAAGCGGCATTAGATACACATTTTGGGTTTCTGGTTAAATAAAAATAGAAAGTGTCCATTTAGCACAGTTTGTGACTCGAGGGGGCTCTGGAAGTGGCTGGTGGCCTTAAGCAGAGCAGTTGCGCTTTTCTAGGAGTGGGTCAGGAGGAGGTGGGCACGAAGCTCGGGTGTGTACCAGGCCTGGGGCGTCCCGCTGACCCTCCGCCAAAAAGAGCGGGAATCCGGCAGGCGTGGGTGATGGGTGGCAGCAGCTGGGCCAGTGGCAGCAGTCCCTGTACCCTGGAGGGTGTGTGGGTGTGCAGAGGACAGCTGGTGAGCTCGGAGGCGGGGCGCGAATCACACACCCAAACCTGACCTTATTCTCAAATGTGGGTTGCTACCTATCGTCATGCCTTGAAAGCAAGTTACTAGGTCATGAAAAGTGTGTTTTGATAAGGATATAGAGCAGAAGAGGAACTATGAGAGTGGACCGCAGGGTCCTTCGCACGCCCTGAGCCCACTGTCAATTGTGAAGCGTCAGGCGCATCATGAGATGAACCCGGGGGCCAGTGAGTGCGCCGGCCAGCAGCAAAGCTCATGTGTCTAGAGTACAAAGTCATCCTGGTGGGAGAGGGAACGCGGGACAGTGTAATCGACCATACACATAACTGGAGGTGGTGGTGCTGTGACAGGCGTACAAATGTCACCTGCTGCCTGCCAGTCTCCAGAACGTCAGTTAGGAACGCCCAGTGTGCTTCTCAGAAAAAGTGTTGCCTATTGTAACATTTGTTAAGTTTATGACAATTGTATCATTTTAGCTTGACTAGTACAAATTGCCCTTAAAATGGAAAAAAAATAAATAAACATGAAATGAAAAGAACAAAGACACGTGCGAGTTCAGTTTCTGGATCCAGAAGTGTAAATATTGACATTGTTAAGAAAAATGTTGACTCTAGAATCAGCAAACTTTTGACTTTGCTTGGATTATTTTTCCTGCCCTATAGTTGTATGAAGGAAAAAAGTGCCAACTGTGGTGAAAAATATTTAAATTTTTATCGTACGTTCAAAACTCAATTAAAACGGGCAGACTCTGATACATTATTTATAATGGCATTCTTGCACAGGCATACTTGCACAGTCTAAAGGACGTGGGAAAGCCACACAGCGAGCTGAACTTGTCAATGAGCCCCCTTTAATCAAAAGAAGAAAAAGGACAAATTGACACGGTTTTGCCATCATTCTACAACTGTTAATGAGAAAGCCTTTTATCGTTATAGCTTTGAAGCTTCACTGTATCCACCTGCTTAGGAAGCTCTTCCTCAGTATCTGTATGGGGCACACCATTGTTTTGAGAAATTAGCTGATGACTTCAAAAGGAATCTCTTTCTTTAGAGGAGCACAGTCTGTCATCACATCTGGACCATTGTACGACACGTAGATGTGAGGCTTGTTGTCCAGGGTCAGTGTGGGTTTTCCCGTCTCCAGGAGGGCACAGATGATGACAGTGTCTTTATCTCTGCCAGCTCTGCGTGGCCAGCCATGAACAGAGGGAGGGCTTGCTGTATGAGTTCCGTTTTACCTCCCAGACACCGAGGTCACGTAGAGTCACAGAACCAAGACGGCCTGGCTGGTCCAGGTAAATAAAAATGGAAAACATGTAAACAAGTTCCAAGCAGAAATGATGATGGTGTTCTTTAAAGAAAAATAAGTTTGACGGTACGTCAGTGATCTCTGGAACCACTGCTGTGTACATCTCCAAGCTTTAGCCTCCTAAGAAATTCTGCTGAACCGCATGGTTGCGTTAAGAAATTTAGCGAAAGTTGATTTTGTTAAAGGCAGATCACTGAATAGGCAACTTTTGGGTATTTTTTTATTAGGATAAAATAAACAAAATATGAAATTTGCCAATTTTAAATTGTAACCAGTTTTAAGCATACAGTTCAGTGAAGTTAAGTACATCCACAGCGTTGTGTGACCGCTGCCCTGTCTGGGATTTTTTTTTTTCATCACCCCCTAGAGAAATCCTGTACATCTTAAACATTGTGTTTAATTATACCGCATAGAAGTGGGATCATATATGTCCTTTTGTGACTTATTTCACTTAAGATAACGCCTTCAAAGTTCATCCATATTGTAGCATCTGTCAAAGCTTCATGATTTTCAATGCTGAGCTCTCGTCATTATATGTGTATACTCCATTTTGCTTATCCATTCATCCGTCAGTGGTCACGTGGGTTGTTTGCGCCTTTTGGCTGTTGTGAATAATGCTGCTATGGACATGAGTGGACAAGTATTTGAGTCCCTGCTTTTGACTCCCCCACCCCCCACCCCCGGACACATGCTGTTTTCTGTGGTCTCTCGCTGTGGTTAGCTTTGCAGTTCCCTAATGACAGTGACGTTGAGCATCTTGTCATGTGCATGTTATCTTTGGAGAAATGTCTAGTCAAAACCTTTGTCCATTTTTGGATTTTGTTGTGTTTTTTTTGTTGTTGTCATTGTTGAGTTGTAGGAGTTCTTTATGTATTCTGGATATTAATCCCTTACCAGATATATGATTCGCAACTCTTTTGTATTTCCTGTGAGTAATCTTTTTACTTTCTTGATAGTGTCATTCGATGTACAGAGGTTTTTAATTTTGGTGAAGTCCATTTTATCTTTTTTTTTTTTTTTTTCTTTTGCTGCTTGTGTCTCTGGTGTCATATTCTGGAAATCACTGTACAATCCACTGCCATGACATTTTTTTTTCCTATGTTTTCTTACAAGAGTTTTATAGTTTTAGCTCTTACATTTAGATGTTTGATACATTTTAAATTCATTTTTGTTTGTAGCCTAAGGTAAGTGTCCAACTTCATTATGTCGCATGTAGATATCCAGTTTTCCCAGAACCATTTGTTGAAAGACTGTCCTTTTTCCATTGAATGGTCTTGGCGCCCTTGTTGAAAATCAATCCACCGTGTTTGGGAGGGTTTATTTCTGGGCTCTCACTATCTTTGTTACCATAGCTCTAGAGTAAGTTTTGAAGTCAGGAAGTGTATGTCCTTCAACTTCATTCTTCTTTTTCAAAATCCTTTTGGCTATTCGGGTCCCATGAGAATCCTTATGAATTTTAGAAAGGTTTTTATCTATTTCTGCAACAGACGCTGGTGGGGCTTTGATAGGAACTACACGGCATTGAATCTGCAGATGGATTTGGGAAGTATTGTCAGCATAACATATTAAGTCTTCCAATCTGTGAAACTGGACGTTTTCCTTATTTTTAGCTTCTGTTTATTCTTATAACCGCGTTTTGTAGTTTTCTGTGCACCTCCTTGGTTGTTTTTGTAATTATTTTATTATTTTTGATGCTACTTTAAACGGAGGTGTTTTTTTTTATTTCCTTTTCAGATTTTTCATCATTAGTGTGTTACAAACAACTGATTTTTGTGTGTTGACTTTTTGTCCTATAACTTTGCTGAATTTACTCATTAGCTCTAGTTGCGTCTTTGCCATTTTTAGAGTTTTCTACAGATAAGACATGTTATCTGTGAACAAAGATAATTTGAGTTCTTTCTTTCCAATTTGAAGGCTTTTTATTATTTTTTTCTTGCCTGATTGATCTGGCTAGAGCTTCCAATAATAAACTTTGTTGACTAGAAGTGTCAGAAGCTAGCATCCTTGCCTTCGGGGGAGAGCGTTCCATCTTTCACCAGAGAGCATGATGGTAGCTTTGCGCTGCTGCATTTTGTTACAGACCAGAGTTAATCCAATCCTCCTGCTGTGTCTGACTGTAGTTTACTTGTCCCAAAGGAACCTACTCAACAGAGCTCTGAGACGTGTATTTTTCTGGCTAAGCAGCAATCTCATTTGGCAAATGAGATTTGCCAAATTTGGCACTTTCAAAGGTGGTGTTTAGATAATAAAATTGGCATATTTAATTGATATTTTTGGTACTCTTAACACTCATTACATTTGAAACTTCGAGGGAAAATAACAGCATGTTTCCATAGATTGAACACACCCAAGAGTTCCAGAGCGCAGGCAGTAGGCTGGCTCAGAGCGAGGCAGGGAGAAAGTGGACGTGGCGGCCGTAGGAGGCATGGTGGGGGCTGTCTGGTGGGGGGGTGAGGGGGGCGCAGAGAGGGTCCTGCAGGACCGGACGAACTGTTCTCTTTGGCATCAAGAGGGAGCCAGGAAACACTGACCCCTCCCCCAGGCCCTCAGGGATGTGGGTGGAGGGGGAGCTAAGGCTGTAGTTAGGGTAGAAGGTGGGGCACTGTTTGGAAAGGCTGGAAGGTGGTCCGTGGAGAGCCATCAGACCCACGTGGCAGTGGGGAGGCCTCTGAGAGGCGTCACGGTGTGGCCCTGGGATCTGGCAGCAGTGGGTTGGGTGGGCAGATCAGTCAGGGCTCTCCAGTGAAGCAGAGCCTGTCTGTGTATACATAAAGAGGGTTATTGTAAGGAATTGGCTCACGCGACTCTGGGGGCTGGCAAGTGAACTCGGCAGGGCAGGCCGGCAGCCTGGGAACTCAGGCAGGGGTTCGCTGCAGTCTGGAGGCAGAGCCCTGTCTTCTCCGGGAAACCCGAGTCTTTGCTCTCTAGGCCTTCATCTGATTGGATGAGGCCCACCACTGTCTGGGGGGAAACCGCCTTTACGTCAAGTCAGGTGATTGCAGTTCTTAGCCACTGCTGCGAAATACCTTCTGAGCAACCCCCAGCTTGATGTTTGGTTAGTGGCTGGCTGCAGAGCCTGGACAAGTCGACACATGACACTGAATATTACGGGGCAAGGTTGACTTACAGGCCGGAGAAGTTGGAAGGCCTGGGGGCTTGCAGGAGGCTGGGGGGAGGTTACCAGCCGCGGCCCTGCCCCGAGTTAGGGGGCGGCAGCTCCAGCCTGGAGCACCCCCATCCCCTTGTTTGCACCTCCATGTCTCATCACTGGCCCTTGTTAGCCCAGCGCCCTGTTCTGAGCTGTTCTTTTTGTGTTTATGGTGGTGATTTAAAGTATCCTAGAGAGACGCTTGCAAAAAAACATAATTGGTTCGTGGTAAATGGTACAGATTTACGATGCTTCTATTCCTTTTAGCTATACCAACAATTGAGCAGTGTTTTAATATTTGGGGTCTGTTTCAGTTTTCTAGGACCACTGTCACAAAGTGCCCCAGAGTGGGGGGCTCAAACGACGTGGATTCTCCCGCAGTTCTGGAGGCTAGAAGTCTGAGATTGGGGTGTTGGCAGGATTTTCGAGGCCTTCCTCCTCGGTGTGGCTGGCTTCCTTCTCCCCGTGTCACTGCATGGTCTCCCGCTGTGTGTGTAACACCCTCTTCTAGTGGGTGAGGACCCACACAAACACCTCATTTTAACGTAATTACCTCTTTAAAAGACCCTGCCTCCAAATTCTGAGGTATTGCGTGTTAGAGTTTCAGCAAATGAATTTTTTTGGGGGGCTGGCGGGGGGAACACAGTTCTGCCCATAACCAGGTCTTATCTTGATTTTTTTTTTTTGCTATTTTGTTGGTGGGATTAATATCTCTCATTTTATGTCTCCCCCAGTCTTTCATTTTTCCTCTGGGAGGCTTTTATTTCTGAATTCTAAAAATATCAGACTGTAACCAGACTTTGCTAAAGATGTCTGAAATGCGAGGAGCCTTGTCCCGTGACAATTTCTGGTCTTTTTCAGGTCGGAAACCTGGGTTCCCTTTGCAGCTGACCTTTGTTCTCCGCGTCTCGCTGTCCTGGCCTCGCGTTACCGTTTACTGCTGCATTTCAGTCATTCTCTTCACGGGCTATTTTCAGTGTTCCTGGAATGTCTGCCCCGTGGATTTAGTTTTCTGCCGTTTGGATACTCCCAGGGGACCGTTCGTTTTGTCTTGGGCTGTTTCTTCCCTGTAGTTTTTCTTCTCTTCTCCTTTTCCCTGGGTTGCCTTTCTTTCATTGAGAGAAACAACCCACTTTCTAAATCTCTCTTATTGTTTTCATAAAAGTACTTCAGGGAATAGCCCTCCACGCCCCGGGGGGAGAACGGGAAGGTTTCGGAGCTGCTTTTCCCTGTGCCCTCGCTATGTGGTTCTTCCCGATGGCTGTCCTCGCTGCCCTGAAACGCAGCCTCAGAGGTGACTGTGCCTCCCCCCATGGGGATGTCCCCCTGTCGCCGGGCCTGTACTGAGGGGGGGTTCCAGCGAGGCAGCCCCTGGGCGTGGTGGGTGGCCCTCGGGGAGCTGTTTTGTCTCCACCCTGATGACCGGCGGAGCCCCCGTTGCGAAAGCTGCCCCGTGTGGATCCGATACGGAGAGCCCAGTAAGCTGGGAGTGGCTCTTCATCGGCGGTTACTGAAAATCAGGCTTGGCGGGGGCGCTGAGAGCCTCTGCTACCTGTGAGCTCACAGCTTATTTAGGCGGAGTGAGGCCAAGAAGGATTTACAACTTGGTGTGGCAGGTGGAAGGATGGATGGAAGCCCACCGTGTGGCCTGGGAGCCCAGAGTGGACACTGATTGAGCCGCCTTAGGGGGTGGTGGTTGGTGAGGGGCAGTCTGCGGGGCCTTCCTGGAGGAGGTGACCCCCCAAGCTCAGGCCTAAAGGGTAGTAAGTGATAGCCGGTGTCAGAGCTGGGACAGCACCTATAGGTACAAAGGCCCGAGAAAGCCTCATGTGGCCAGGGATTACAGCTTGTTCAGGGTCTCTGAGCCGGACAGGAGTTGAGGGTCCCCAGCCCCTCTGGGATTATGATGGAGATGATAGTTCCTGTTGCTGCTCTTCCTGAAAATGTTTTTAATCTCCGATGGTTTCTGGGTCTTTTGACATTATCTCTGGTCCCTCTCTCTTCCCGGAATCCACCAACTGCGTTCCAAAGTGTGACTCCCAACAGCCTTCTGTCCTCATGGGGATGAAACTCTACTTTCTAAGGTTTAGCAGGAAAGCGTATCCTCGAGTTCACGTTGTCGGTATTCTCTCGCAGGTCAGTTACCTGGCGTTGCACTTTGTTGTGTTCAGAGGCCAAGGCTGGCCCATCCCCAGCCCAGGCTATGCTGTCATTATAATTGTCCCTTGGTGCCACCATGTCAGCAGGGCGGGGCCTTGTCAGACAAGTCCGCTCCAGTCGCTTCCGGACTACACTGTATGCATCAGGCATGTGCTTCGTGCCACAGTAGATTAAAAAAAAGCAAAGAAAAAAGCAGAAGAGAAAGACGGGGTCTCTGTTTCCTGCTTGTTGGGAGCTCGTTGTAGGAGCTGGATGTGCCCTCTAATGCTGGGGGCGGCACGTCCGCTCACGGGGTGGGCGGGGGGTAGTGTCCCGTGAATGCTGTGCTCCAACGTGGCCTGTGGGGGAGTGTTGAGTCGCCGTCGTGGTTTGCTGCCCACTGAGCACGGTGGCCGGGAGAGCCGGCTTCTACGCAGGTGGTACCTACAGGACCCCGACGACGCTCGGCGCTTTTCTGGAATTGGGCTCCATTCGCATTCCCCACAGTGTGATGGAGTCCTCAGGGTGTTCATAGCTGTTATGAGAAAAGGGTCCAGAGGACATGGGGGTTCATTTCAGTGGGTCGAGGTCACCCCGGCCCCTCTGAGAGCTCCTCTACCCCACAGAGCCTGCAACCACACAGGGCGTCTCAGTGGTGCTGCTGGTGACAGTCTCCTTGCGTTGGTAGAATAGCCGCGTGCTTCCACCTGAGCAGACATCCTGCCCACACCTCTGCGTGTGTCCAGGGCGACCCAGGGGCCCGTTGCTCCTGAGCCAGTTGCGAGCCGTGCGTGTTGCCTCGGGCGTGGCTTCTCACAGTCTGTCTTTATTCCAGGTGCTGCAACGCAGTAAGTGTAATTTGAAGAAGGCCAGAAGGAACCCATGGCTTTAGCTGGCTGCCCAGATTCCTTTTTGCACCGTCCGTACTACCAGGTATGGGCGAGCATGGATGTCTGACTCTGGCAAGTGCCGCTGGTCAAGGGCCACGGCACACATGCAATTCATAACCTTGAACCATCCCATTGCGGGCAGGTCACCAGATGCTCGGCTGGGGCCGCTGGCATCCCACGGTGCCCGAAGGCACGCACGCTGCACAGGGTCCTTGCTTCGCTTCGGAAGCTCTCTGCATCGTTCCCCTTTGACGATGCCACCCCTTCCTAAACTGTTTTCCTGGTAGTGCAGACTTGCCGGCAGGGTGGGCCCTGAAACTCCAGAGGGCGAGTTGGAATGCTGGTGAACATGAGGGTGGTCGAGTGGAGATCAGAGCTTCTGTAAGGGCAAGGGCATGGCCAGGAACGGGCTTCTTAGCGGTGGCTTCTTGGCTTCATGGTCACGTGCCTTTTGTAGGTGGAGCGCTTTCCCCCGACCCCGCCAAGAGCATCGGGGTGGGCTTCATCGGGGTGCAAGTTCATCTCCGTGCCTTCACGTTCCTTGAGGCTTCTTCATGGGCTGCCGGGCAGCTTCCTTGTCCTTCTGAAGCAGATTTTAACTTTGAATGTCACCGTACGGTGCAGTGGGCTCTGCTGGAAGGAAGGGTCTTTGCGGCCTTGGGCTTGGCAAGTGGACCTTGGTTTGTCCTTGTCAGCCCTTCACCATCGACAGTCCGCGCACTGCCTGCTGTCGGCCTCCGTCTCCCAGGTGGCTTCCCGGATGAGGTTTTCCCGCGTGCTGTACCCCTGACCCACTGTCATTCTTCCCGGAACTTGCTTTTCCCTCCCTTAACCTGCGAAGTCTCTTTGTAGCTGCAGTGATCAGATTTTGCCTGTAACGTGGCGGCTGCAGAAGGACAAGTTTGTAACTTATTTGGTGTCCCAGTGAAACCAACCTTCGCAGGAAGGCTGGAGGTGAGGACGGCTGTTCATTGTCTCCCTTGAATTCGAGACAAAGCTCAAGTTGGCTTCAATCCAGAAAAAAGGGCTAGAACTCGAGCAGGCCTGTGATGTTGACTGGGGACTCACGGGCCTGGGCAGTGGGTGAGCTGGGCTCCAGGCTCTGCCCTCTGCCTCCTGCGTGATCGGGTCCTTGTTCATAAAGAATGCGTAGTGGCCGTGCCTCATTGATTGATTAGAGCTCTGTGCTGCACCCATGGGCTGTGGGTCCAGTGCTCCCGGGGCCACTTAGCTCCGGCCAGTTGTCAGGACCCAGAAGGCACCCCTCCCCCGCCTGCTGCCTGAACTACAGGAAAGCCTTCCGGGGGGCGTCCCTCTGAGAGTCAGCTTGGTAGAGTCATCTTCAGCTGCCGACAGAGCAGACCTGCAGGGAAGGGTGACAACAGAGGCCATCTTACTTCCCCCTGACTCCCACTGGTGTTTTTTATTTCCTGCTGGTCCACACAGAGACGGCAGGCGCAGCTGCTAAAGCCAGCAGCTTACTTGATGGACGTGTCAGCTGTCTGTCGCTGCCGCCCCAGTTGCCCACAGCCGCTCTGCAGGATCCAGAAAGCTGTGGACAAATGGTGGGCATTCTCAGAGATACTGTCGCCCTGAGGAAACGCTCAGCCAAGCCCGTCAGGGGCTCTGGAAGACACTGCCTTGCTCTTATAAAAATCCAGCAGCCACACTTGGCAGCATTTAGCCTCTATTCCTGGAAAATTAGATGACAGTTCCAGAATTTCTCAGAAAATGGGGTGATTTACAATGAGTTCCAGTCTTGAGCAATCTGCAATATAGCAACTAGATATAGCTCCAAGTTTTTATAGAGAAGAATGTCTTTTTCAGATCTTCACCACACAAGTGGTCTCCCAGTTCTCGCTGTCCCCTAATAGCTGTGGCTTGGATTGGACACAGGCTCAGTCGCTGAGTCGCTGATACGTGGAGTTCATGTACACAGAGGCACCCACACTGATGTGTGCTGTGAATTATCCCGCTTTCTGCCGCGACTGGCGGGGGGTGGGGCGGGGGGCGGGGGTGTTTGCGTTGGGACTTGGAGGAAATGCATGGAAATGCCCAGCCACATCCCAGGTGCCCTGTCCAGGGTTGTCACCTTGCTCTCCTTGGACACTGACTGAGCACAGCCAGGTGCCAGACGCGGCTCCTGTGCTGGGGAGGCAGCTTTGCGAAGCAGACAAATTCCTGGGGCTCATGTGTCCTAGTGAGGAGGCAGACATGGGACAACTGGCAAATAAGACCATGGGAATAATGATAATAATTCTAAAGCAAATAAAATAGGGCAGCAGGAGACAGTGGCCAGGAGGGCAGGGAGGCCTTCCCGAGGAAGTGCCCTGCGCGGGGGTGGTGCCCAGGCAGGACTGGGCAGCGCTCTGGGCCGGGCGGGAGGAAACGCCTGGCCAGCGGGAGGGGCTTAGGCTGGAGTCAGCCAGGAATGAGGGTTCTTAGGGGGGGTTATAAATAGAGGCCTCCGGCCTGTTGTCTGCAGTTCTAAAATCTGAAAAGCTCCAAACTGAGAAGTGTTTTTCTTTGCTCAGTCGGAGCCGAATCGGACTCGGCCTGGGCTACATTCGGTTCCCAGGACCCTGCGTTATCTTCCTCAAGCCCAAGAAATGTTTCGTTCCCAACCGCATGAGCCTCCAGGGTTTTGAGGACGGGATTATGCGTGCCTTTTATGAGACTGTGGTAAAGAAAAGCCACATTCATTATCCTTCAGAAAAATGCAAGAAAATAGACAATAAAATGAATTCAGGTACAAACATCCAAACAGAAGGTTGAACCGTGCTTTAGATAGGAAACAACGGTGTATAGATTTGACATCGGCTGTGAAGACGCTTGTTGAATTTCCAAACACTTATTCCAAATAACTTATTTTTACTTTTATGATTTTTCTCCCCCTGATTTCTGAATTGAAAACCTATCTGCTGAGTTTAGAAGGAACACACCGTGCAGTCTGTCCTTGTGGTCCTGCCCTTCAGAGACCCCGGAGAGTGGGACTGCGGCACCCACCCTCGCTCTGCCATTTCAGAAATGCCGTCCGGGCCCCAGGCTTTCGCAAGCTGCTCCTCTTGGCTCCAGTTCAGATCTGTATCCCTGAGCCTTCGGGCTGAAATCTGTCCTTGTAGGGCAGGAGTTGGCACAGGACAGCCTGCGGGCCAAATCCCGCTCCCCGCCTGCTTTTGTAAATAAAGTTTTATTGGAACAGAGCCACACGCCTTCCTTCCCAGCTCATCTGTGGCTGCTCTGGGGCCCTGTCAGCACACTTGAGTGGTGTCTGGCCCTTTACAGAAAAAGTTTTGCCAGCCCCTGTTTGAGAGGCCCGATTGGTGGACGCAGGCCAATGTGGCCTCCCTGTGTCAGCTTGTCTCCTCCTCGGCGTTTGGGGACAGGACTCATAGCCCTCCGATGAGCGTCTGCTTGCCGATCACATGCAGCTGTGGGGTTTCTGTCGGGGGCCCGACATCTGGACTCCTCCGTCTTTTGGCAGCGTCTGGAGGAGCTGGGAGGTGACCTCATCCCGTATGGGCCACTTGGGATCAGTCTCTGGATAGGAATACCATTCCCAAACTCTGTCACTGGTTTTGTTTTTTTCTTTCTTTTTCCAGAGAGCGATTCTGCAGCTCTTCCGTTTTTAATCTCACACACCCACAATTTGGTAAAGGCACATTTTCACTGGGCTACATTTCCTTCAAGGAATTTGTGGACAGCAAGTCCCACTTACCACAGACCTTACCCTTGAGGTGAAGCGGATGCAACGATCACTTGAAATGTCCCTGTCTTTTACGAGACCTTTCCAGTCCACAGGACATTGACCTAAAATGGTTTTGCAAATCATCTGTGATTATAATTCTGCGTTGAGTACCCACCACTATTTAGTAGAGATGTTTTGTGAAGCAAAGCAGGCGATGTATCAAGTAGGTTAAGGGGCTACTTGCTGGTGATTCTAACAAGCCAACATTTACATTAACACATGTAGGCGTGTTGGTCTCTGTTCCTTTTCCTTGTCACAAGGGAGGGGACCCAGAGGATAGACGGGCGAGTTGTGAGTGGAAAATGTGGGACTTCACATCTAAAAGGGCAGCTGTCTTGCCTTGTCAGGCGGACAGGCCCCCTCACCCTCGCGGAAATGGGCCCGAGCGTGGATGCTGGAGCAGCGGGGGAGGAGAAGGAAACGGCCGGCTGTGCAGACACGCTTCGTGAACAGGGCGGCCCCCATTCCTCTCCTTCTGCGTCACATATAAAACTGCTCTGCTCTTCTGTTTCATTAAACGCTGTGCCTTTGGGCAGTTATGCAGCCCTGAGTGACCAGGGCCGGCGCACTGACTTGGACTCACTGGCTTTCTCCCAGGGAGGGGAGAGGGGGGTCCCTGGAACAGCCTGGCACCTGGGTCAGGAGGTCCCATAAGACAACCACACATCCATTACAGAAGTATTGACAGCTTTTTATTTTTGACAGGCACCACAGGTTGTGCTTCAAATCAATAGGTTAGTAACTTTGGGAGAACCTCGGGCTGAGATGAAAGCAAGGCTGGACCGTAGCGTTAGTGGCACAGGAAACGCTATGCCGTCATTTACTAAACGGCGTGTTTGTGGAATCACATTTCTCCATACTTAGAATTTCACCAACTTGAAATAGTCAGCTCCTTCTCTGAGCCACAGTAATTACACTGGCAGGAGCCCCCCCACCTCTCACTAGCGTTCCTGACACACAAAGCCATGGAAAGCTGTGCAGTTGTGTAATGGTTGGCGGTGCCTAACCTCTGACCTCCAGGCCTCCTCTCCAAGTGACAGCTGCCGCCTTCTTTGCAGCCAAACCTGGTCTTTGTTTGGAGTCACTGGTCCCTGGTTCTGAATTTCCATCAGTGCGTTACCTCTCCCAGTGAGTTATATCCAGGATTAGAGACCTGGATAGAGTCAGGAGACCTTAAATACTGCAGAGCCCTCCTTCCTGGGGTCTGGGAGGAGACGGGGGTGGGGGGG
>NW_017731541.1:1469031-1481057 GCF_001890085.2 Hipposideros armiger | reverse complement strand
GGGGGGGTGGTTTCAGGATTAGGGTGGGCAGTGGACACTGTGAGCCATGTGGATGGGGGGGGCGATCTGAGGGTCGGCCCTGAGGCAGTCCCGGGGCTGCATTTGGGAAGGTGGTGGCCTCAGGTCACACAGGACCAGCCGTTGGCAGAAGTGCAGCTCTGTGGTCACGTCCACGTCCTGGCCTGTGCATCCCGCAGTCCCCAGGGTTGACAGCTGTGCTTGGAGCCGTGCAGGCTCCACGAGCCGCCTCTTGCTTGGGCCCTGGGAGCCGGTGAATTTTAATTTCTGCGTTTGCTGTGAGGTCGTCCTGGAAAGTCCTGCACGAACAATCTCAGGGTTCTAGCAGGGGATGGGGCTCTGTGGGGTTTAGTCGGCCAAGTTTTCCCACGCTGGCAGTAAGTGGGCAGCGTGGACATGGCCACTTCATCCTTTTAGAGTTTGGACGTTTGAACTGTTTGGAGTTTGTGTTGTTCCCCTAGTTACCGTTTCTTCATAAACATCTGCTGAGTGAGGCCACGGTCTGGGGGTTCCTTTCAGGGTGAAGCTTATGATCTGCATGCTTTGGGGGACATGCTCCTCCCTGTGCTTGCAGCTCCTGTCCCCATGGGCCAGTGTCAGAGCTGCCCTGTTACCTTCTACTCCTGGCTGGACTCACTTCAGGAAAAAGGAAATCAGAAAAGATGTCAAGAGAATTCCCCTTATGCAGTCTCACGTGGACACTTGGTTTGCTGTGCCACCAGCTGCTCACAGGTGGCCCTTTGCCTGTTCCTCATGTTCAAGTTGGTGAAGCAGGAGGCAGAGATGGAGACCATGCAGGCGATGCTGGAGGTAGTTGAGGTGGTGGGAGGAAGTGGGGTTGATGGCAGACGTGATGGTGGAGGTGAGGGCGGAGGTGGTGGCACCGGCAGGACTAGACGTGGAAATAGCGGCTGCTGCTCACTGAGTGCCATTTGACACGCGTGGCCGTGCGAAGTCTTACACGGCGTCCTGTGAGGTGACCCGCGTGCGCACAGGGAGGTTTCGTGCCTCCCCAGGTCACCGGGCCCCTCGTTTCTAGAGGTTCTACCGTGAGTGCGCTTCCTCGTTTGGCCGAGCTGCCTCGTTGATGTGGGGAAGCCGACTCAAAAGACTGGAGCAGAAATGACTTGGCAAAGGCATTTTATTTTGGGAAAACCATTCGTCAAGATTGACAGGCTCTGGGCACGAGGTTTCTTTGTAGCATGATGGAAATGTTCTAAATTCAGATTGTGGCGATAGCTGGAGAAACCTGTAATTACACTGACATTCTTTGGATTGTACGCTTACAACAGATGAAACTTACGTTGTGTAACTTACATTATCAGTAAAGCTGTTTAAAAAAATAAGAGGTCGGTGGCCTTGTCCCTTGTCCTCCCCACCCCCCAACCCCCCGCCCCAAATAACTGCGTGTTTGTGTGCCCAGCGTCACGGAATGGGGAATTGGATTCTGTGTGAGGCACGTCATGCGCTTTTGCTGGTGATGTCAGGAACGGCGGTCCTCGCAGTTAGCTGCCTCAAAAGAGGCGCCTGGGGACAGAGCACGCGGGGCCGTCGGTGTCTTTTTAGATCGTTAGTGCCTGCGCACACTGAGATTTCTGTGAAAACCTGGTGCTTTTCTACACGGTCGCATTGTCCTTGCCAAGCGTGGCACCTTCCTGTTTTGGAGAAGTTTGTTGAACTCCCCTGAGAGACAGTCCCAGTGTTTCCTTGTCAGAATCAGCAGCCTTGTTGACACGATAGATGTTGAAAGCATCGCACTCGCTCCGTGAGAAGAAGGCCGACATGGTGAGTCTCTCCTTTCTTCCATCGCAGCTCGTGCGAAACAGGTGAAGCCAAGTTTGTGACTTGCTTTTGGGTCCGTTTGATGTAAATCTCTTGTTCTCCGTACTCTTGCATAGACACAAAGAGCTGTATCTAAACACGCAGCGCCATTTTGGCCAAAACGTGGCCCCAGGTCACTTGTTACGAGTGTTATTTCCATGGAGGGGGGCTGATTTTCCGGACCTGGCAACTGGCAAAACATGGGGTGCTGACATGGCAGCTTTTACCAAGTTCTTTGCTGTTTGAGGAATTTGCAGGATGGGTTAGTGGAATGACAGACTGGGTAGCTAGCTGCCTGTAGCTCCTTGCTGGTGAGAGCTGTCCTCTCCGTCAGTCACCTGGGGTCCCCCAGGGGCTATCCGCTGTGGGGACCCGGGCCAGTCCCCTGCCTCCCTTTTCCCACATCTGTAAGAATGGGGCTCATAACAGCACCTGTCAAAGAAAGAACTTAAATGAGACTGCAGTCATTGTCTAGCCCCGGGCCTGGTCCCCAGGAATTGCCATAGAAACCCTGCCGTGTTTACATCCATTTTTAATAAAAATTAGTAATCGTCTGTATAGCTGCGGGGAAGGCCAGCGTGCAGTCCTGGTCACAGCTAACTGGCTGAGCCTGTCTGAAACTTCTAGAAGGTGACAGAAGTGGGCATTGGGCAAATAAGGGAATTTGTTTATATAGTTGGTAGGATGAGGCACCCCCCTTCTAGAACTGTAGGGAGTACAAACAGCACAGGATATAGTCACTCATTCTGCACAAAAGCAGCAATTTCATCGTTTAGTGGGCTTTTCCTTTTGATGCGTGTTACAATGTTAACCGTATTTTGTGTGAAATGACAAAATCCAGGCCAGTGATCTTTCACACATTGACCTTCAGGCGCTTCTGCCGGCCGTACCTGGGCTGCGGGTCCAGCGATTTCGCTGGGCCGCAGGCTGTGCTGGGCCGGTGGGGCTGCCTGGCGGGGTCAGGCCTGGGGGACAGCCCATGAGCTGCGGGGACCTGGAGGCGGGCTCCAGGGTTGTTAACGTCTCGCCCTGCCTTACAGAGAGATCTGCCAGGGCCGCTGTAGGGGAGGTTATGGGGGGCTGGGAGGGCCCCTCAAACGTAGTTCCCGGACGTCCCCGTTTCCCCCGCGCCATGCTCATGTTGTTTGTCGTGTGTGGTTGCTGGGTTGTCCTTGTGTACCTGCAGGACTCCAAGTTTCTCCACATTAAGATTTCAGCTTGTAGGCTCGGGTCGAGCATTGTCTCGGGTTGAAGACATTTCAGACCCCTTTACTGTGTTCTTTGTGGCTTTGGTCTCTGTTTGTGAAGGGCGCTTTCTGCGCCTTTATTATGGTCCCTGACACGATGGTGCGCGAGGCTGTGGGGGAGGAAAAGGAATGTATCTTCTGCTCTTCTAAGCGGTTCTGGCTGGACTAATACCCAAGTTAACACAAGACAGATTAACAGGAAAGAATAACCAAGTTTATTACGTGTGTACACACAGGGGTTCCGTGAGAGTATGGGGCGCAAGGACACACAGTGGATACTTAAGGCTTATGTGTCACCTTGAGCTGGGGGACAGGGGAGGCGTGAATTGGGACTTGAAAGGACAGGGAGGCAGCCCACATGGAGGTGGAAAGGAGATGTTTGGTAAACCAGTGTTTGCTGGGGCATCTCTAACAGTGGGACACAGAGAGGACTCTGACCCAAGGGGCCTTGGTGGGTCCTCCCTGACTATCTCACCGAGTTCATGTTAAGCTGTGCTTATCTGTGATGATGGCTGGCTGCTGGAGCAGGTCCTCTAAATGCTTTTAGGCAGGTAGGGGGAAGGTCAAGGTTTGTTTGGTTTTTTTTTGGTTGCTGTTTGTTTCTTTTGAGTCTTTTGTTTCTTAAAAATAACCAGGTTAAGATAATCAATATCCCAAAAAGTATATTTTGGGGTGGCAAGCTCTGCTCCCCTTAAGGCCTGCCAGAGTCCAGTCCTGGGCTTGAGTCACTTATGTGTAATCTATAGACCTGGGCTCCTTGTCCGTGGAGTGAGGACAGTGGGGCTACCTGCCTCCGTGGTCAGAGGTCCCAGCAGTGGACACGCTCCTGGGGTTGGAGGCACTTTCAGGGATCAGGAGCAGCCAGCAGAGTTGGCCGCTCCTGCCTGGGGCCCAAAAGAGGCCTAAAGGAGTGAGACCAGGGGCATTCCTGCACCCCTCAGGGTGTGGTTTGTGAAGGAATGTTCCAGAGGACCAGCACTGCCGAGCTGGAGAACCAGCCCCTTGGACCTCCCTCTCCAGCAGAGCCCTGAGAGCCCACAGACCAGGCTGCGGCTGAACCACCCCTGCAGGCGCCCCACCTGAGAGAGCACAGTGCCGCGCCGATGAGAACACTGAGCACAGGCAGCTTTGGGAAGTACTTCCAAAGCCACATGGTTTCGGGGTCTAGGTGACCCTCACAGCTTTAATTAAGGGGCTTCACGGCGGCCCCTTCTCTAGCAGCAGGCTGCGTGGTAATTAGAGCTCCACTTTAGAGAAGCATTAGCTGCTGGCAGCTACCTTCAGGGGTGAAGTCTCGCCCCCCTTCCAGTCCCCGGCCTCCTGCAGAGGAGGGGGCTTGCAGTGCTGGCCCAGGGCCACCGCCAGGCCACCTGCCGTCCGGACCCTAACCTGGAACAGGAAACGCCCCAGACAAGCGCTAGCCCTGAGAGGAGAACGAGCCAGCACAGCGACAAGCTTCTCTTCTCCTCTGGCCTCAGCTGTCACTGCCCCGCGTCTGGCAAAGTGCGCTGTTGCCTTTGAAGAGCGGACAGACGCTTGTCCCTGGCCTTCTGCGTCCTGGGCCGTGGTGGCCAGCCTCTCCCCGCGGCCATTTTGTTTTGGCTTCATTTTACAAATGGCACCATTTTCATGTAGTTCCATCTTTCCTGGCTTCTCAGGGTAAAGAATTCTTGTCTGAAGCTTCTACAAAGCACATTTCTTTTTTGACCTGGGAGTTTTACACACGAACAAATGGGCCCATTGTCAAGATTTTGCTCTCCTATGGTTTGTCATGGAAACCTGTCAGAGTTGGGACAGTCCTTCAGGTATAGAGCTGCCATGAAGCATAGGATGCCCAGCTGAGTTTAGATAAACCACCGAAATAAATTTAGATAAACCGCAGAACTATTTTTAGAGGACGTCTCATGCAATGTTTGGGATATACCTGCACCAAAGAAATTAAATTATTGGTTTATCTGAAATTCAAGTTTCCCTGGACATCCCATATTTTTATTTGCTAAATGTGGGAGTGCTGTTTAGACAGGGTTGCCTTAAATTAGGTCTGAAAGTTGCTTGCCTTCTAAATAGCTATCTCAAGGGGGTCTGGTTTGCTTCTCACTGCCGACAGGAGTTCTCAGGGAAAGCGACGTGTGGACTGGATGGTGGGTCAGACCTGAGCGTGCACAGGAAGCACCCACCCAGGGTGCATGTGTACTCACAGGGCACGCCCGTCCCCAGAGAGGCCTTGCATAGGGCGCCCAGAGGCGTGTCCCCCACCCTTTGAAATATGTGGGGAACACAGTTTCTTGGTTTAGATAAACCAATGTCTCTGTGCTCTGATTTCAATCATATGACCCAGTATCAACGCTTCTATTAGCCTTGGGTGGTAATTACTCATCTATTTCTAGGTAAATATTCCAGGCGAGGAGTGCTAATAATTTAAGCAACCTTTGAAACTATTCTGACGTTTCCTTGGAGGAGGAGTCTGAGGAACTCGTGTCTGCGGATGAGCAACATGTTGGCAAACTGTGAGGATGGGAAATTGGGCGTTGGCGCAGGGATGAGTGAGAAGGGGCAGCTCTGTGGAACCAATGAGCAGGCAGACAAGAAACAGACATATGTGTGTGGAGGGTCATAATGTGTGACCAACGTGACCGTGCAGATCAGGCAGAGGGGAAGACTGGGTATGAAATGGGCCTGGGCGAACTGGTCAACCATTGGGGTTGGGGGTGGGGTGTCAATCCATAGCCTCATCTCTTCCTGACCCCCAAAATAAATGTCAGATAGATGAGAGGGTAACGCATCAAGTGAGACCAGAAATTAGAATAAAACATGAACAGATGTTTTTTCAGTCTTGATAGAGGGTGAAGGCAATTATCAAGCTTAAAATTATGACCCAAAAAGAAAACTTCAGTACGCTTGACTGCATTGACTTAAACTTCTGAGAATCAAAAATATAAGTAAATCTGGAGACAAACAAGGTGGGAAAGTATTTGCTACAAGTATGACCAGGCTCCATTTCCTACCACAGAAGGAACTCATCCTGGGATAGTTATGGAGCAGTTTGGGGGTTCCAAATAAGTTAGGCCCTGCTTTGTGCTTCACACTGTAAGCAGACCCCTCCCCAGCAATCCCTAAGGGGTGACTGAACCCGTTTCACAAATGGCCAGTGACTCGGCAAGGCCAGTTACCGAGTGGGGGGCTGAGGCACCTTATGGAAAGGACTGGAAAGCCCACGTGCCCTCAGGCACTCATCCAGCAGGTCTGTCAGGAGAGCCCAGGAGAACAAGGACAAAGAGCTAATGAGCAGATGACAAAATGTTCAGCCTCAGTATGTAAGACCTGCTTGTGAAAACCACAGGGTGAGGCCACTGCTTACCTCTGGGACTGGCAAGACAAAAATTCCAGAAAAATCAGTCACCGTCCTGGCCGCCCAGATATTATGAAATGGGCAATTCTCCTGTATTTAGGGCGGAAGGATAAAACTGTGTGAGCAGGTTGACAGTATGTATCTCAACTCTTAAAAATACACAGGTGACTTTTGGTCTACTCATTCTATTTCTAGGGATCCTAAGTGAATAATCAGAAATATGTACAAAGTTTTATGCACAAAGGTATTTATTCGATCTTTACTGGTGCTCTCTGAAATTTGCAAATGACTGAAAGTGTCTCCTAGAGCAGTTTAGAATCTGGAAAATATTTACCAAGGTTTTACAATAACCTCTTACAATGTTAATTGGAGGAGAAAAAAAAGCAAAGCACAAAAGTGTTCACACCATATGATTTCAACAGCATCGAGTGCATGAGAATGCTAAGAAGTTACCCTACTGTCATAGGATTTAGGCTCATTTTCATATCTGCTCCATATTTCCAAAAATATAAACAGTTTGTTTTAAAATTCCCAAAAAATAAAGAGGTGTTTTAAAAGAGGTAGATGGTAGAGAGCCATCTGGAAGAAACACTGGATGGACAAATGTTGGCTGTGGGGCTGTGGAGACTAGATGGGGAAACCCAGTTGAAGGAGACCCCACTAAATTTGGGGGGCTGGGGTACCACCTTCTTCAATAGCCTTCATCGCCCAGCTCTGTGTGTTAGCACCTTGGTGGGGTCTTGGTGGTGTTCCTCCCGTCTCCCAGGCACCATGTCCTCCAAACCAATGTCTTCCTCTTTCCTCATCAAAAACTGACATTCTTGGAAACCTGTCTGTTCACCGATAGGGTCTTGATGACAGAAACCGTGTTACACATACTTTAGGGAGTATGCTAGAGTTAACGAAAATGCTGAGGGAGAGTATTTGTTGCCATGGAAAATTCCAGAAAGATAAATTAAAACACAATAATATGGGTCATATGGTTATGGTTCCATTTTTTTAAAAAAAATCAGGATCATTTATAACTCCCAAGTGACTCAACTATACCATGTGTACTCTCCATAAATAATTCAGACAATGTACACATATACACACGGTGTGTGTGCACGTTTTTTGGGGGTTTTTTTTCCTCCCTGAAAGCACAGACCAAAACAGATAGGACAAACATCCCTGGGTGAGAGTCTACAGTTTCCTTTTTATTTTTTTTCTTTATACTTTATTTTGATATCTGGATTTTTCGCGATTAGCACGTATTACATCTATGATTAAAAACAAAAAGAAGCTATTTCTTTTGAAGGAAGAGCAAAGAGAAGAGAAGCATGTGAAAACACCTGGGGAGGCCGAGGGCTTTGTTTGCGCTCCCCAGGAAGCTGTGAATGGGGCTGCCAGCGACTTCCTTCCTCCTGAGTGGCGGAAGCGGGTGCCTGGCCCTGCTGGACTCTGTCCCCAGCGCTCCCCCACCAGACCCACGCCTGTTCGCTGCAGGCTGAGGTCTCCCAGCAAAGCAGTCCTGCCACCCCTTTCTACACCAACAGGCGAAGGCTCTGACACGGAAGCCACTGGCCAGGGAGCCTTCAGGCCCCCGAGCGCCTTGTTGAGATAAATCTGCTTTCTAAAATGAGTTTCTTGGGCAGCCTGGGTGGGAAGGAGCGAGGCCTCTGAGGCCGGCAGCCTGGGTCCCTGGCCCAGGGCTGCCCCTTGCCAGCTGGTGGGGTGGGGGGGGACATTTCCTTGCCTTAGTGTTCTCATGTGTGCGAGGAGGGCCCAGCAGGGCAGAATCAGCTGTCGTGTCGCTCATATGCGCGTGGAATGTCCCACCTGTGGCAGGTCCCTTTGCAGAGGCAGGGATGGGGTTGCAGGGATAGGACTGTGTGCTAGTTTCATGACAGTCATCCACTTAAGGACGGTCCAAACCTGTAGAGAACTTGAATGAGTTTATCTGAGCCAAACTGACAACAATTGCTGAGAAGGAAAAACTCAACAGATTGAGAAAATGCTCCGGAGCGTGGCAGTTTTGCAGCTTATATTCTACATTAGAATCAAAGGAGGAGACAAAGCGGGGTTCCATGGAATCTGTGGGTGGTAGGTTAAGGGGGTGGGAGAAAGCAGAGTTGGGGAGTCTCTGGGATTGAATAAAAAGTAAAATAGAGAGACTCATACTGCTGTTACACTGGTGGGCACACCAAGTTAGTAATTAACGTTTACAGCACAGAGAGATGGTATGCAGGGGACGAGATAAGCGGGCTTCTGCGGGTCTGTGCTTTGGTGCCTGAGCTGTGCCTTGAGGGGTCTACAAACGGAGATTACTCTGACATTCCAAGGGCGTGTTATCTTAGATGCAAAAAGACAAAAGATAAACTCACTTCAGGTAAAGACTGACCTTTGTCAAGGAAGCTACAGGCCTACGTGACTACCAGCCACAACCTGCTTTTAGTTAGGAATTTGTATGTTCAGACCACCCTCTGGGGTTACTCTCGGTCTCTGAGTTTATAAGGCCCTCCACGCAGCACCCCCCCTCCTCGCGCCTGTCAGCTTTAGTGTGTGACCCCGTCTTTGTCCACACAATGTATTATTAGTAGTAATAGATTTCCCTCGCAGTCCTTACACTTTTGGTACAGTTCTAAAATCTTTCTAATTGCAGAGGTAATACATGTGCATTATAAACATTTCAAAGACTTCTTAAATATGTGCGAGAAAGCCGGTATCTCTGCAGCCCGGATGAATCACTGCTAATATTTTGTTATTAATATTCAGCACGTCAATACTAAAAGGCCCACTTTGCTTTCCCACATTTTGATGAATCTTTCAGTGCCTTGATTATAATCCCGTGGAGGTGTTTTTCTAGAGTTGTGGGCTTGGTCGTCACATTGCTGTTATAGTTTTTGCCTAAAATTTCCATCCTCATCCTGATGTCTGAAAAATTTCATTGAACTCTTTCTGCCTTTGGAGGGGACCCGTCATTAACAGCCTCTGGATGTGTCTGTACCAGGTAACAGACGGTCAGGGGTTGAGTACCAGTAATCATTACGGAAAGGCCGTGTGCTCCGTGGAATGCTAATCATTTATATTTGTTGCTCAAATCCAACAGTTGACAATAATTCTTCTTGAATTGCTATTCAGAGAGAGAAATTTAAGCCAAAAAGCCAGGAGTGACTGCTCTTCCAACTCCCTGCCAAGCAGGTTGCACCTTTTCACGGTTATTGTCCCCCTTACAGCATATTTTAAACAACTGTCATTTAAAACTAAAAAGGCAAAGAAATGGAAAGGAAGTGGGGGGCTGGGGGAGAAAGGGGGTGCTGGGGATGGTGGCTGCCACAGGCAAGTGTGAGATGTGTCTTTTCACCAGAGCCCTCTGCTCCTGTCTCCCCTAGGACCAGGCAGAGCAGACATCTGCTCAGGGCACCGGAGACCTGGCAGCACCCAGACCCCCAGCCCAGCCTGGCCGGCTCAGGAGTCACCAAGGTAAGGATGACAACGACATGGGGCCCCGATGCCGTTCTGCCCAACTTCAGCTTCGCAACAATGCTAGCTAGGACTTCGCATTCTGAGGAATTGTCCTTGTTACTAATATAAGAAGATTCTTTCTAACCTTTTTCCCCTGGAAGGAAACCAAATTCTAAAGCAGAGACAAAAATGCTTGGGTTGAGATCTTCATATATTTCCTTGCATTGTACTGACTCCAAGGAGCAAAACTTCAAAATCGATTTCATATGAGTCCACCCAGGATTCCACTTAAAGGCAACTTGATAAATACCGAGGGCTTCCCCGGGGTGACCGTCTCGTGATCGTGGTGTGTTTGTATTTCCACTTAGCTCATTTTACGTGTGTACCCTTGGTAATTCTCTACCTGTCTATGGTTCCTTCTATCCCTCTTGGTAATTTCTGATAGGCCATCATGGGAAAGATAGGAATGGGACTGAAAGGGCCAAGGGTTGGGAAATTAGGTGTAATGAATGCCAGTTCTGATGGAGGATGGGGGAACCCAGCAAGAGAGCTGGTCTCTGCTCAGGAGATGGAACAGGAAAAATGCACGAGGCTGGGTGTTTGGATTATCGGAGAGTTTAAGTACAAGAAATTGAAGGGTTTGAACTGGCAGGGATTAGAATAATTAGATTTTTTAAATTGCATAATGAGAAAGGATGAAATTTAGCAGAAATAAAAGCTGGGAGCTGACTACGAAGTCGGAGACGCTTTCTCAGGTCCTAGAGAACGTACTTTGGTAAAAGCAGTCAGGGTTTTGTGTGTCAGGCATAATTTTAGGGTCATCGCTTAGAAAACTTTCAAATGAGATGACGCAAGGGAAAGAGGACGGATTTGTTAATATTGGCTTTGAAACCTAGGAAAATCTTAATGTATGACATTTCACTGCTTACCAATGGTCTCGTTTAAATGAAAATAATCCAAGTGTTGGTACTAATGTTCATATAAAATCTACGTTAATACTTCAATCAGAAAGTTAGAAAAAAGACTGCACTGAAAGGACTTTTTAAATTCACCTTCCCCCTTATCCTGTGACTTTCAGTTGTACATTCAAATGTCACATACATACCATGCCTGCCCGGGGGGAGCCCTGAAGGGGACCATGTGTAAAAGAGATGGGACGGGCCTCGTGTGAGAGAGAGCTGAGTCTCTTTCCTGAAGGAGCTGCCCAGCAGGCCACGCGATGAGCCCCAGCCCCTGAAGCGGGGCCCAGAATGCATGGCCTGCCTCCACGGTGAACTCCGCTTCCCAGGAAGGCCACGCTTGGAGCACACCCACCATGGTGACCACCTCCCCTCCAACCCCCAATAATTCCACGCACAGCGTATATGAAACAGGAAGGCCTAGGGCCTCCGCCTGGCTCGGACACAGGACAGACACGCCCACAGAACAGCCAGCAGAGCCAGTGCCGGGGGGCCCACCGGGCTGCGGGTCCCAGGGCAGCACCGATGGCCGTTTGGGGCGCAGGGGATAGTGAGGGCCAGTGTGTGCAGCCGGGAGCTGGGGTGGAGCCGCTCTGCTCCTGAGACCCTGGGAAGCAGTGTGCCTGAGCCAGGCAGCCGGGCACAGCTGTCGCCGGCCTGAGCCTCACGGCCCTCTGCGAGGGAGCAGCCCCACCGCCCTGCGCCACGGCTCGCTCACAGGGGCGGGAGGAGGGGAGGGCGGGCAGGCAGAACAAAGCACAGCCACCCCAAATGAGCCTGCAAACCTACATTCCCAGGCATGTAATGCATTCTCCTACCATGAAATACAGCCAGCAGAGTCAACAGATGCCAGTTTACATACGCAGCAAAGATAAGTCTGACAAAGTGTGTTTGTAATGCTCAGGGAGACGAATGACAGAATAATGTCTGTAAAGGAGGACAAAGAAATAGGACACACAGTGGGAAGAAATTAAGTAAGAACAGGTGGGTGTGAGAAAGAGTCCCCTAGAAATTTGGGAAAGGAAATATTTAGTTACTGGCATTTAAAAATTCAGCCTAAAGAGAATTAATGAGCTGGAGTCACCTCCCTCCGGCACAGAGAGACATGGGGAACCATGAATGGCCCGCTAGAGCAGACACGTGGACAGCCCTGAGGAGAGAGGAGCGGAGGGCATGGCGGTGGGGGAG
>NW_017731541.1:1401220-1469016 GCF_001890085.2 Hipposideros armiger | reverse complement strand
GGGGGGGGGTAGGGGCTGAGGAGACGCTAGCTGAGAACCAGCCAGAATGGAACAGACAGTCCCCACACTGTACTCAAAAAAACGAAAAGGAAAAACGAAGATTCCTTCACATCTGAAAGCATTTAGCACTATTCCAGAAAACAGAGGACAGAGCGGAAATCTGAAGGGAAAAACAGATTTTCCAGCCCAGGCACAGCCGTTGGACGGAAAAGCCGACGTGGGCACAGCCAGTCCCGAGACCCTGCAGGGTTTTCAAAGTGCTGAGGCAAAGCAACTGTCTCTCTAGAATTTTATACCAGCAGCTACTGAAAGCAAAATGAAGTTGGTTTTGGTTTTTTTTTTTTTTTTCCTGGACCCAAACTGAGAAAGTTGGTTGCTGGCAGTCCTCACGAAGGGAATTATTAGAGGTTGTGCTACAGGAAAGAGAAATGTGAATGAGTGTGACTGATAGCAGTGAGCAGAAAGGGGCACGGTGTTGTAAGCTTGATTCCATATGAACTCAAATAAAGCTACACTGAAGCTGTGTGTGTGTGTGTGTGTGTGTGTCGTGTGTGTGTGTGTCTGTGTCTGTGTCTGGTGTGTGTGTGTGTCGTGTGTGTGTGTGTGTCTGGTGTGTGTGTGTGTGTGTGTCTGGTGTGTGTGTGTGTGTGTGTGTCTGTGTGTTTGTGTCTCTTTGGAGAGTGGGGTTTGTTCAGTGAGTGGTTAAATCATAATAAGACCCCAGTGAGGAGAGGAGAGTGTAACTTGAGAGCACACTGGGAAAAACTACGCTTAGTTGTGTATTTTAAAATAGAAGGGGCAGCTAAAATATTGACTGTAATTATTAAAAGAATATGCATATAATTTATAGTTTCTAACCTAGCAGGAGAAGATAGAAGGGAATCTATGTCTTATAAACACAAGCAACATCAGCAGAAAAGGAAGAAAAACAAGATGTGGAGGGGGAAAGAAAAGGATGTCAAACAGAAAGTACAAAATAAGGTAGTAGGAGCAGTTTCCAAGGAAATCTGGAAAAGCTCAGCATTGGCAGGCTCGGATTAGTAGAAACACATAGAACCTGCACCCAACACACAGACTCTGGATTCTTTTCTAAAATCTGTGTAGCTTTGTAAAAAGTTGACCATATATGGAAAGTTGCGCTAAATTTTAAGCAATCTATTTCATGCAAGCCACGATCTTTCACCCAGTGTGATTAAATCAGAAGAAGTTCAAAACAAAACACGTAAATATGTGTGGAAACTTTAACATACTCCCTACTTCGCTCATGGGTTAAAGAGGAACTCACAATGAAAATATCAGTTGCTTAGAAATGAATGAAAAAAATGAATGCACTGCAGGTTGGAAGTTATAGAATGCTCCTAAAATGGTGGTCAAGACTAAATGTCTAAGCTTTAAAAGAAAGAAAAATTGAATTAAAGAAAAATGAAAGTTGAGTAATTCTAAGGAATGTGAAAGTAATTACAAAAACTAAGATAAAACATTATTGAAATGATGAAGGAAGTATCAATAGACAGGAACAAAATCAAAAGCCAGCCTTTTGTAAAATCCATCCCCAACCACAAACCTCTAGCACAGATACTGCAGACAAAGAGAGAAGCACAGGGAGACCACGAGAAGAGCACATCAGAAAGTTAAAAATAATGAAACAAGGAAACCGTGAACAACTTTATGCTAATAAAAGTGAAAATGTGAGGGAAATGGATGATATATTGCAAAGATATAAAAACAAAAGCCTGCACATGGATGTTGATGGCAGCGCTGTTCATAATTGCCCAAGCTTGGAAGCCACCCAGATGCCCTTTAGTAAGTGATGGATAAACACAGTGTGGTCCATCCAGACGACGGAATATTATTCAGCGCTAAAAAGAACTATTGAGCCAGAAAGACATGGAGGCATCTTGGCATCTTAAATGCATGTGACTGAGTGAAAGAAGCCAATCTGAAAAGGCTGTACGCTGTGCGGTTCCAGCTCTATGACATTCTAGAAAAGGCAAAACTATGAGACAGTGAAAAGATAGGTGGTGGCCAGGGGCGGGGGTGGGGGGCAGATGGTCAGGGGGAGCACAGAGATTTAGGGCAGTGAAAATACTCGTATGATATTACAATGATGGACACATGTCATGTATACACTTGTCCAAGCCCTTAGAATGGACAACACCCTAAGGTGAGCTGTGGACTTCGGGTGATTGTGCTGCGTCGTGTAGGGCCACCCTTGGTAATCCATGTACCATCTGGCGAGTGAGGTTGATAATGGGAGAGACTGTGCATGGGTGGGGGCAGGGAGCATTGGGAGACCTCGGTACCCTCCTCTCGATTGTGTCCTAGCCGTAAAACTGATCTAAACAAGTGGCATCTTTAAAAAAAGAAGAAAACTGGAGCCATTTGAAAGAAGAAATAACCTAGAGATTGCCCAAGAAAACCAATAATATGGCTTCCGTGTAATGTGAATTAAATATTATGTGACATGATGGAAAAGACAGTTTTATTAGAAGTATAGGGAGCACTCAAAAGTTTTAGGTAGAGACTTCTGAAGAAATAAAGAAGAGTAGTTGAAAGAGAAAAACAAAACAAAACATAATTGACTCTTGACGAAATGTTAATAAAGAGACAATTCTGGAAAAAGATTGTCCGCTCAGCACCGCCTCCTGAGAAGCGTTCGGGGAGGTTTGCCGATGAGCGTCACAGAACCTTCCAGGGACAAGTAATGTTTCTCTTTATACAAACAAGAGGCTGGGGTGGGCCGCTCCCACTCACTTTATAATGTTTTTTATCTTTGCAAGAGATCGTACAAGAAATCTAAATATAGGCCCATTTCCCATGTTAATATGCAACCAAAAAGTCTATGAAACATTAATGAATCGAATTTAGCAGTTTATATTAAATAAAACATAGAGCCAGCAAATGTTATGACCAAGTTGGATTTCTTATAATAATGCAAGAATGCTTTACCATCAATAGACTATGAACACATTTAACATGTTAAAAGGTTACAAAAAAAAAGATCATCTCACCAGAGACAGAAAGAATATTTAATGCATTTCACCACTCATAGAATACAAAACAAACAAGTACAATAAAACTCTTTAAAAAGCAGTACTGAAAAGAAACTCCCGCAACCTGTTGAAAGCATGTTTGTGAGAGCAGACAGCCTCCGTCACGTGCGATGGACGCCGGGCATCACAGGATTGCCCGCTGTCAGCACGGGTGTTAGCCAGTGTGATAAAACAAGCACAGAGACAGAAGCACAAACAGTGAGAGACAGAACAGGATCTGCCTACCTGCAGATGGTATTATTATCCAGCTAGAAAATCCACACAGGTCTACAAACTTCTAACATGAATGGGGTCTGCAGGCTGGCAGATATGATGTGACATCAGCTAATAAAATTTGTAGTATCTTGTGCAACAGTAGAAACCGATCAGGACGTCTAACGGATAAAAGAAACCCCACTTACAATAATCACAACAATGATAAGGTCTCCAGGAGTGGATGCAGCTGGATTAGCTGACACCCTAAGACGTTGCTGCAGGACAGAGGAGAGACCTAACTAAGGGGAGAGCCGTTTTGTGATCGCAAGTCAGAAGCTTAAATCAGGAAGATGGAGACATTGATCTTTATATTTAACGCAGGTGCAACCAAATGTCAGAGAGCTTTGGTGTGACTTGACAAATGATTTCTAACTTTAAAATTAACGAGACCCGGGAACAGCCAAGACAAATTTGAAGAGGAACACAGTGCCTGGAGGGGTGATTTGCACTTCTCCGCAGCAAGCCTTCTTGTGAGGCATCACAAGGGAGAAAGCATGTTATCGGTCCAAGGACCAACACATCGACCAAGGGGCCAGAGTGGACATCGCTCAGCGAGCCCCACGTGACCCCAGTACAGCACAGAGAAGTGACAGCAGAGCACCAAGAACACATGGCTGTTCCTATGGGGGGAGAGAGGGCTTGATCCCTGCCACACACTATCCACAATCATCGATTTCAGGTCAACTAAATCACTAAAAGTGAAAAACAAAATGCTTTTTTTTTTTTAATAATGAGAATGAATGAATAGTGAGAACCGTTGCCCTCAGGCGAAGAATTTCCCAAATAAGGCTTAACCACAATAAAGGAAACATGATCGATGTGCTACATCACACACACACACATTTCTGTACAAACACGACAACGTTTAACACGCTAAAAGGCACACGTCAGCCTCAAAGAAATATTTGCAATGCATGTAACATGCAGAGTACTAGTGTCCTCGGTTTATTTTTTAAAATACTATAAATAAGAGAAACAGTCAAATTGGAGGTCCTGGCAGGAAGCGTGAGCAGGCCGCTAGCAGAAAAGGTGGGCAGCCCTGTGTGCATCCGGCGCTGGGCCCTCATGTCACATGGGAAACGTGGAAACCAACCCAGCGGGAAAGGGAGGGAGCCAGTGAGGGCTGTAATGGGGAACCGCCAGGCCCAGATCCACCCTGCAGCTGTCCAGGTGCCACGGCTCATCTCTCCCGGGGGGGGGCCCACAGCCCCGTGTGTCTGTAGTGAGCGGAGTGGGCTGGGGGTGCCTTCCTCCCCAGAGCCCCTGGCCTCCCCTTACCATCTCTGTGCATGACGGGAACTTCAACACTTGGGGCCTTGGGACGCGGGACAGAATTTGACAGAGACAATGCTATTCTTCCCTTCCTTGCTTCCTCCCTTCCTTTTCACAGCGCCCCCAGATACTCTGGTCCTAGGTCTTAGGTGCACAGGATAGGCTTGAGTAGAGTTGGATGGTTCTTTGCAAGGGTCCTGATGTTCGGAATAAAAGATCTGCTGTGACTTTCCTTGACCCATTCCTTCCCTCTGACAAAGAGGATTTATCACTCTCCTTGCTGTTAGTTCGTTCCTACTGTAAGCAGCTTATTTTTGTGTGGCAATTGCTAAAAATCCCTCGCGCCTTTCCTAGCAGCCCGCTGCGGTAAGGGACACATTTTCCTTTGAAAGGGGGTGGTTTTGTCATAGCTGGAATTGCTCTCCACAGTTCTTTAAAACTATTTTTTTATTATTTTAAAACATGCATAACATAACAGTAACCATTTTAAGTATGCAATTCAGTGGCAATCATTGTATTCCGCAGTGTGGGGCAATTATCACCACTATCTGTTTCAAAAACTTTATCACCCCGAATAGAAACTCTGTACCCATTAAGCAATAATTCCCCCAGCTCCTGGTAACCTCTGTTCTACTCTGTCTCTGAATTTGCCTGTTCTAGTCAGTTACCTCATGGAAGTGGAATCATATAATATGTGTCCTTCTGGGTCTGGCTTCTTTCACTCAGCATAATGTTTTCAAGGTTCATCCTGGTTGCAGCATGCGTCAGAATTTCATTCCTTTTTTGGCTGAATAATCTTCCACTGTACGTATATACCAGGTCTTGTTTATCCATCCATCCGTCAGCGCACACTGGGTCGCTTCCTCCTTTTGCCTGCCATGAGTGATGCTCAGTGGACATGGTGCTGCAGGTGCCTGAGCCCGTGCGTCTGCTCCCCTGGTGTATATCCATAGGAGTGGGACTGCTTCGTGATGTGGCAGCTCTAGGGTTAGCGTTTCCTTGACAATATTTTTGAGATGTGAAGTTGTAGGGATCTGTGATTTGTTAAACCCGTTGTTTCTGACGGGGGTTATCGCTCACTGCCCAGGCCGAGCTGGCCAGCTGTGGCTCTCACAGTTGAGCAAAGATGCCCCAAGGAGCCCAAGGAGGTGTCGGGTCCTTGCAGGGAAAGTCCCTAGTGTCCCCTGCAGGCGCATTTCATCAGGACCAAATTCCGGGTGGAGTCGGGGCTGTGTGAACACCGAGGAGAAGCGTCCCCCTGAGATGCGTTCAGAAACTGCCCGTGCTGCTTTGGCTCGGGTGCGGACCCCAGATCCAGCCTCTGCTCCCTGAATCCAGGACGCCTTCCAGAGCCCGGCCTGTCACAGCCCTTTCCTGCTTTCGTTTCTTCTCTTGAGTTTCTTTAAGCCCGAGGTGTTGGTTATTAATGCGCAGTCGCAATGAGCAGACCTCTGTTTGGTGGGATGCTTTCCTTTCCAGCCACTGGAAGTGTAGAAAAAGGGTGTGGAATTTTACAAGCTCCGACATCATACTGGACAGTCCGTCTGCCAAGTGGGAAAGGCCAAAAGTGGACAAGAATGTGTGTTGGTAGAGAACGTGAGCTAGATCAAGAAAGATGGCTCTGTTTTGGTTCTCCCCTTTAGGGGAAGCCTCTCTGCATGCCAGCCAACATTGGGGTGGCCAGGCTTTCGCTGGCGGTCTTCCTATCTGGCGGCTCTACTAGCTGTGACAGTGGACAAGTTCGTTGCCACTTCACAGTTTGGATTCTCTGTCTTGCATAATTATTGTGAAAAATAGTAACAGGGATGATGGTGATAACTTGGAGTCCATGCTAAGTGTCTTGTCACTTAGTCATCAGGGCTACAGATCGGGAAACTGAGGCAGAGAGGGGTGGAAGCTTGCCCAGAAATCACAGACAGGTCAAGACAGTGGCAAAACTGGAACCAAAGTCAAGTCCATCCAGCCTCACACTCTGAGATAACTTAGGGGGAACGCCTCGCACGCGCCTCTGCACACAAACCACCCTCCCGTGTGACTTGACGTGCCGTGCTTTCTGTTTTCTCTGCGGTCATGTACTCCCTGAGGGTAAAACCCATGTTTTACTTCTCTCGGAGGTTCTGCTCTAGTGCCTTGTCCATAGTTGTATTTGATCAATAATTATTTAGTGAATTCCTGAACTGACGTGCTGTGCATACACGTGCGAGTTCCAGAAGGTCCTGAGCTTCTGCCTCTAAGCCCCATGTGGTCCTGGTAACGCAGGTGAGCAAAGGTGAAGACATGCGGACAGAGTCCTTGCCTTCCCACAGGGCCATTTATGGGGTGTGGCTCCGGCCGATTGAACCAAGCTCACATCACGGTCCACTAATGCTCCCTCGACTTCATCTTTTCCTGTTGTATCCATGAGAATGTCTTCAACAGTCCCCAGGTCTGAGTGGGGGGGGGAGAGAGACTTTATTTCTTTAGTATCGTTTCCTCTAGTGAAACGATGCTGTCTTCTAAAGATTATCTTTTTCTGAAATGCTCAACAAAATCCTGAATAGTAATGAATATTGGCCTCTGGTTGGATATCGGGGCAAAGTGTATAATTTTGATTTCTTTTACCCCACCCCCATGCCTAACCATCTTTTAGGAGGCTCAGGATGCAGACAAGCTAGGAGAAGAATCCTCTGTACTCTTCCCACGATGTACCTGTGCCCGCATTCCTCCCGCCGTAAGGGATTCAAGAGGCAGGGCTGGCACACGGTGCGGTGGCACGTGCCCGTGTCACTAATGGGCCTTCCGCAGCACCGGTGTGAATGGGAGTGTTATAATCCCATAAGGAGATGTGTCACGGTTCCTGCCTCTGTCCTGTTTCTTACATGTTTAGGCAACTCCCCGCTTATAAAAACGGGTTCTTAACCTGTCAAGAATTGCGCTTCACATGTTAACCCATTGGATCCACCCCAGCGTGCTGTGAGGTGGGCACCGTTAAGGGGGAGGAAACTGAGGCACACAGGTCAGGACAGTTGCCCAGATTGCACCCGGAGTGAGCGGCAGGGCTGGCTTCAGCATCTGCGCCGGTCACCACCGCACCGTCCTGCCTCTGGATTAGCCTCTGTCCTTGTCAGGTCCACTCACGAGTTCCTCTCCTCTCGACTCTTCAAGCATTTCAGTGGCTCCAACTGAGACTTCGGCTTCCCTTGACCCTGAAAGCAGCCAAGTGGATCGGATCCCCAGGCTGTCCCGTTCCCAGCAGCAGTTTCCTTTCCATTGTGCTTGGTGCACCTTTTCCTTTTGTCATGGTGAGGAAGATGGGGACAGGAAAGGCACCAGGCAGCTCTCTCTCTCTGTCTTTCCTGGTGTGATGGGCGGTGGGCCTAGCCCTTCCCGGCTCTACTTGGGAGCAGAACTGAAACACCAATTGTCATCCTCCATAATTTCTCAGGTCTCGGCCCCCCTGGGCCCCCACTTCCCTGATGCTCACACCACTCAGCCGGCCGGCCGGCCGTGTCCTCTTAGCAGATAACTGGGCTCCGTTCACGGTCCCTGGAGCTGTCAGGATGCTCGCCTTTCCAAGGAGGGCTTTACCCCCACAGCGTGCGTTGGTTTTTTAATCCCTGTGCTCTGTAGTTTTTCTGTTTCTTTCATTCATTCATTCAACAAATGCCTGTTGCTTGCCGAGGCTACCCCAAGCCCAGGGGACACAACAGCGAGTGAGTTTTAATTTATTGGCCTCATAACATAGGGACCTTTTTGTCCAAAGTAGTCTAAACGCCTTTGAGAATTGCCAGGGTACAATTTAAATATAGTTCATTATTAAGATCAGTGATGAAAGATTATCTTTCTGTTTCCCTTCGGTGGAAACCCAGAATATGCTGTCTCCTAAAATCTATTGTATTTTCACCTACGTTTACTTGTTTCGCTAAGCCGCAGTTAAGCAGCCATTCCAGGTAAATGTTTTTTGGGAATGACTTATTTTTCTCATGTAGTTTTAAACTCTGTGCCCAAAGGAAGATCTCAACCTAGAGATTTTCTGTAAGGAAAGATAGCCCTTCATCCTATGGGACAGGGTATGCTGCTGCCTCCGGAAGTCTTTGAACAAGGTGAGTGTCACGTTCGTTCACATGGCTGATAGTGTGAATATACCCCAGTGCAAGTGCGCCCCATCGCCAAGCCGGCTCTCAAAGCTCGCGGCTCCTTACCTGCGGGCAGCCCTGTGTGCGCGTGGCTGGTGACTGCTCTCAGCCACTCTCCGAGCAGCAGACGGCCCGTGGAGTGCAATCCCGGGGCGCCTGCTGCTGCAGCCAGCAGCCTGCCTGGTGGCCCCCGCCCCCTTCTGCTATTCCCCTTAGAACATTCCAGGGACTGGTAACCGACACCGTCCAACTCTGGATTTAGTTCTGACCAAGAAAGGCTTTAATAATAGTCCTGACCTTTTCAAGGGTGGGGACATGGACTGCAGGCATGGGGACACAGGTTGGTATTCCTCCCATCTCCGTGGGCGGGTATATTTTAAATGTATATTTGGAAACTAATCCTAGTGGGCGCCTGACCTACTTGTGTGTCAAATGGCTAAGAAGACCTTTGCGTAATGAGCGCTTCCTGTTGGAGGACTTGGCGGAGTGGCCCCCAGCCACTGACACAAAGCCGGGGACTTCTGTATCAGAGCAAGATGGTGCCTGCCTACCTTGGAGCCAGCGGGGTGCCCCTGAATGACACCGGTTCCCTTCTACCTTCCTCCGATTGCCCCTTTCAGCCGTTCTTTGTGACTGCCAGGTTTTGGGGTTTTTTTTTTTATTAAAATCTAGTCTGGGATTTCACGGTCTTTCTCAGACACTTTTGGGTCCTTCCGGTGCTGCAGGATGAAGTGCAGGCCGCAGGGAGTGGGGTCGGGCCCACGTGGTGAGGCCTCGGTCTTCATTCCGACTTGTCACAGTTCACATCCACGCACGTCACCAGGGCACTGGGCGCAGAGAGTGCCTGCTTTTCTGAACGTGCTGTTTCATCTGGTCCTCCCTGCCTTGGCCTGTGGGCGCCCCCACCGGTGACACCGTTAGCTGCCTCTGTATGTTCACATCCGACTCCTTCCTCTAGTCTTCACTCAGAGTCAGGCCCCCCTCCTGGAGGCCTCCCCTCTGTCCCCTGCCCGTTAAATAAGCTGCCTCCTCTTGGGTCTCCTGCAGCCTCTCAGATCGCCCCAAAACGTATCACGCCCTGCTTTGCTTCATAGTATGCCAGGGACGTGTCTGCCTTTGCAATTTATCTCTAGGTTCCTTGAGATCATGCTTTTGTTTTCAATCTTTGGAGAAAATTAAGGGTGTTGGCGTTTTCAGACACACCCGGGTAGGAATTGAGGCTCCTGCAATCGCTGTGCGATGCTGGGCATGGGTGTTCACCTCCCCGAGCCTTGCTTTTGTAAGCTGTTGAACGGACACGACACCCGTTAGCTCCTGCGTGTGCTGCAGGCGTGAGTGGAGGTGCACTGGTGACTGCGGGGTCTGGCTGTCCTCCCCCACACTCCCTCCCTCCCATCCCTCCCTGGGACCAGCTCCAGTGCACTCGATGTAGCAGACAAGGAGTGCTTGTTAAAGGAAATAAGTCCCAGGGCTAAGTGTCTGTGCTGCTTGGGGACAGGAGCTGTGGTCCATGACTTGGGACACATGCACCCTTCTTTCCACCTTCCACCCAGAAATGGGATCCTTCCCAGGGCGGTGTCCGCATCCCACCAAGCACCAACGCCTCCTGTTCTAAGGTGGGCTTCACAGGAGAGCGTAGCATCAAAGGCGTAGGTCTGAAGCGAGATCCATCTTAGTGGCGTGAAGCTGCTGTCACCGAGGACAGCAGACTCATGTCATGGATGCCTTGCGGGCATGGAGGAGAGGCAGTGATGTATGAGATGCTGTATTTTCTGGGGGGGCTCAACCTCATCCTGTAAGGCCCCCGCACATGGGGGAGATGCCCCAAGGGGAGGTGGTGCTGGCTGCACTCCTGGGGCAGAGACAGAATGGGCTCCTTCTGTGGGTCCTGCAGCCTGAGCGAAGACCAGGTAGGCCTGACATGTGCGGGTAGGCCCCCAGGCACAGGTCTGGCCTGCTAGGTATTGCTTCCTGCACAGAGCCTCCGGTGCCAGGGCCGTCCTCCGTCCTGGACACCAGCCATCCCTTGTTGGAAGCAGACAATCTGGCATTTATTCCCCCTGTGGCCTGTGTGTAACCTGCCCGGTGGGCCTTTTTCCAGGCAGCTACAGGACTGACGACTCAGCAGCCTCTGGAGAGTTTGGGAACTCTGCCTGGCTGTCAGACTTTTTGGAAAATTCTACAGCGTGATTTATGGCGGCTGGTGACTCCATTTTCCACGTATTCAACTAACATTTACTGAGTCCCTACTGTGTGCCGGGTGTGAAGTTAGATAGTGAGTTGGAAGCGACCATGCAGTTCCAGCCTTCTAGAAACTCAAGTTTAGCGAGGGAAAAAATTAAGAAAGCTAAAATGTAAGAAGGAATCCACATGTCCGTCTTTGTGGGGCGGCCCCAGGCTGGACTGCCCACCCTACGGCTTGGTAGCTGAGGGACCCTGCCTCAGGGTCTTCATCTGAAATCTGTAAAGACTCCTGCTGGGCTGGTTTGATAAGAAGATTAGAAACAGCTGAGTTATGAGATGTCCTTTTGTGATGCTCAAGAAATGGCTGCTACTGTTAATCCTCACTAACAAATGCCATGTTTTATTGAGAGAGGGAATGAATCCCACACATCACCTCCTCTGCTCACACACCCAGCCCCCAGAACTGCTCCTTGGTGTCCGACTCTAAGAAGCGGTGTCCACCAAGCCACCCTGAGGCGGTCTCCTATGAGCACCCCTTCTCCTGGGCCATTACTCAGAAGGTACCACTTATAGCCATGCTGTAATTTCTCTTAGTTGAAAAATAATTATCTTAAGAATTATAAGCCCTCACTTGGGAGCTTTGTTCATTTCCTGACCAGACTCCAAAGACGTAGCTTCAGAATAAATCCAACCTGGTTTCACAAACAAGGCCCACAGGTGATCCTACCCATCAGACCGGCTCCAGGGGGACAGACCTAGATCACCAGGGCCCCTCCTGCCACGTCCTGAACCTCCCGTCTTTCCAGTTAAACCCCGATTCCATCCACATCCTGGAAAGCCAGCCCCTCTCTCCTGGGCATTTCAGCTCTGGGAGACGTGCCATTTCTTGGAATCCGTGGTCCGTTCTCCTGGAATGACTTTCCCCATCCTGACGCCTTGGAAATTGGGCGCTTCTTAGAGCCGAGTGCCCTCTACTTGACTGCCGTGCCTGTAAACAGAGATCTGGTTTTAAAATTCCTCTGTCTGCCAAGTCGTGGGCACAGCCATCCTGGGCGTTTCTGGCCCCTGGGGTAGTGTCCTGGGCGGGGCCTTGCCTTAACTCTGCCAAGCGTCTCTTCATCTGTGGCAACGCACGCCCCATTCATCCCTAGCCTCCTATAAGATGCTCGGTCTCGGGGTCCTCTTCTTGTGGCCGAAGCAGCCCCTTTCCGTGAGGAGCCCACTTTCGCTTCTAGGACGCCTCCGTCCCCCCCCCCAGCCTCCCCGCGGGCTGTCACTGAGCTGCAGCAGGTTTCCAGCTCCTTCGATATGGGAATTATTTCCCCAGAGGTCGTAAGACAAGTTTCATACCCTTGCTCGCCACTGTATATTTAGCACCACGCTGCTTCTCCGAAACTTGTGCCTAAGACTGCGTGACGTTCAGATGGCGGGGATCTTGTCTGTTTTGTCAACATCTGTACTTCCAGTGCCTGGAACATACTTGGTGCTCAGTATGTATTTGTTGAATGAAGAAAAACATTGGCCGCGTGCATGGATTTTAAGTTTTCGGTGTTAAATGCACAGAATCGTAGAGTATTTAACATTGAGTGGGGTAATGAAGACTGCCTGGCATCTATTTATCTTCTAAACATTGCCTTTTTGAGAACGCAGTTCGAGCGAGTAACACTTTTGGACTGCGACGTGGAGTCCCCTCTTCAGCCCCAGTGCTCTTGGACTAACGTGTAGGGTTGATGAAAATGAGAACCTTCCAGAATGACAGGGTACGCGTATTTACATGGTTTCTTGCACCCAGGCTTCTGCCTGACGTATGATGTAATATTGTAGAAGAGTCAGGAATGGAAATCGGAAGGTTGAGGAAAAAACAGCTTAAATCAGTGAGGAGCACAGGAGAGACATGCACTCGATCCTTTGCCCCCTTTGAGTGGTGTTTTGTGAGTATGTTTCTTTCCTCCCGCCTCTGATTGTCTCCTGAGAGCACACACGGAGATTGCACAGCCGAATCTGCCGTTTTAAAACGTAAGTGGCAGCTCGGGTCCTTGGCCCTCGCCTGGCACACGCTCACTTTCCTCTCCTGTGTTGTATGCACTCCTGGTGCAGGCACAACAGCCTTAAAAGACTCGGAAGAAGCGTAGGTGATGTCCAGGGGCTTCCTGCAGCCATGCGGCAGGATGAAACCCAAGGAAGAAGGAAGGTTGGCGCGCCTTTCTGGACGACGTGCTCTGGACATCGGGTGCCAGTTCTTGAATTTCAGTGAATAGAATCACTGAGTGAAATGAGTAGATTTATTTATTTATTTATTTATTTATTTAGGATGGGATTATTCCACATAGATTTAAAAAGTAGAACAGACTGGAATCAAAGTCCTGAGTGATTAATCGTGATCTCCCTTTTTTTGTCTGGCTGCCAGGATAACTGCCTTTGGTTCTGAGACCTGCCCTGGACTGTGTGACATCTTCTGTCTGCGTGTCGCAGTCTCCTGGGCTGTCACACAGCCTGGGTGGTAAGAACAAGGAATGTGTCAGGACAGGGAGATGCAGCCTGGGCTCCCTCCCTAAGGGTCAGTGCAGCCAGCATTCTGGGCCACTTCCAGCCTTGGCCACTGGCTGCTCTGGGCAAGTGGGATAGGAGCTGTTCACATAGCTGTGGGCGGGGCATAGCTGTGGACAGGGCATAGTTGTGGGTGGGGCTTAACTGTGGGGCGGGGCATAGGTGTGGGCAGGGCATAGCTGTGGGCGGGGCATAGCTCTGAGGGGGCAAAGCTGTGGGCGGGGCATAGCTGTGGGTGGGGTGACACAGGTGGACTACATTCCTATAGGTTCTGCTTGTTCAGCCTCTACTGATGGCGGAGCTTTGCACAAGCCATCATAAGATGGCAGTCCGGTGTATTGGCAGAGAAGCCTGCACATTTGTACTGAAAACTAATGTTTGTTGGGTATAGGAATCCAGGTTTAGTACAACTTAGGAAATCAGCCGCCTGGTCATCGTGTTCCTTCACAAGCCAGTCTGTCTGGGGTTACCTGGAGAGTCACCCAAGCAGCCAGCCCCAGGGGTCCCGGCGTCACTCTCAGCTTCCACAACCTGGGGTTCACTCCAATCTTATTTTGCCCCCTGACTGGATCCTTGCACCCACCTCTTAGATGGAATGTTTCTCTTCTGGGGGTGACCCTTGCCTCTCCACAACTAAACCCCTGTCCCTACTGGTCACTTTGGACCGCACTTCCATCGCACCTACGCTGGCCCCCAGGAGCCCACCCCGGTGTGCATGCGTGTGTGTGCCTTTCCTTCTGCACCGGCAGTGGGCGGGGCCGTAATGCAGCATGTGTCGGGATTTCCTTCCTTTTTAAGAATGAATAATAGTCTGTTATATAAATACAGCACATTTTATTTATCCATTGGTGGACACGGGGGTTCCTTCCACTCCTTAGCTGTTGTGCATCACACTGCTGTGAACATGGGTGTGCACATATCTCTGAGTCCTGAGAGTTGTATACCTTCTTTAACTTTTTCAAAATGGCTCAAAGATTCAGTCTTAATCTTTTGGTCTAAGTTTTGAAGATATTGAGTCATTGTGAATAAACCCACATTCTTCATTGCAGTGTTTTAAGATGAGCACTGGGGTCCCCTGCCTGCCCTGCTGACTGGGCTAGAAATGGTACAGTAGTTGCTAATAGACAGAAACCATTTCCTACACTGAAATCCTGTTCCTTTGGCTACCCCTTTTCAGGTTCAGATGCATTTTCAAGTGTAAATCTCCATTGCTGATTTAAAGCAATACATGCATGCTCACCGCAGGAAAACTGTGCAACAAAACCAGATAACAAAAGAGGACTTATGACCCCAAAAGCTTTAAAAATTGCAATTTAAATGATGCACTGATTGTGTTTACTTTGATGAGTTGGGAAATGCCAAGCTAGGAGAAGTTCCCACGCCGGGTGTGTTGGTACTGGGCTGAGACACCTCCTGGCTTCCCAGCTGATGGGTCCAGACTATGTCAGGAGAGCATCTTGGCCACCCAGGGGCTTGGGGGGCAGGGGAGAAGGGGAGGGGCTCTGCTGTCCTTCAGCTGGAGCCACCCCCATCACACTGCCTCCAGGACTGGCCACCCTGGGGCTAAAGTCTCTGGAAGGGACTGAAAGGCATAAGGAAAACCAGAGACTCTTGAGAAGGATGGCAGTGCAGCCCAGAAATACTTGCAATGATTGGCTGATGAGAGCTGACCACTCTGCCCAGTGGCTCATGGGAATCACGCCAGTCATGCACAGTGTTCAGTGTGCATTGGATGAATGTCCTGTCTGTCTGGGTAGACAAGACAGGCCTCTACGTCTTTGCTCAGGCTCTGGGACCTACGTGGGACTTAAGTCATTCATGTCCCCTCAGGTAGGGCCACAGTCTCTACGTCTGCTAGTCAGTGCTCTTGGTTAAGTGTGTGAAAAGGATCTATAATGCTTAGTTTAAAATAACGGTCGTCACACAGGTCAGCCCCACCCTAACAGAAGGACCGCTCCAGTGTTTGCCTTTTGTTTTCATGCCCTTTGTTTCCTGTAAAGTTTTATACATAATTAAAAATGTCCATGCTGCTTTGTTTCTGCACTTTGTGACCTGTCATTTTCTAGCAGAGGCTTGAACAGGAAACGTCGTTCAGGTCGTGAGACTTTAGATAACGCTCAGTGGGAAGACCTGGCTCCATGCTGGACTGTGCTTGTGTTTATCTGATAGGCTGTGCGGGTCCCCTGGTGAAGTTGATTTACTGCTGTTCTCATTGGGCTTCCATTTTGCTCGTTTGCACCACATACATCGCCACAAGATGAGCCTTTACAGGGCGCTCTCAAAGCCCCGAGTTTTAGTGAGACGCGATGTCGGCTGCGACCCACACAGTGGGCAGGGGGCCAGGGCTGCTGCCTCAGGTCGCAGCACTCAGCTGAGAGCCCTGCGTTCACAGTCAGCCTGAAGTGGCTTCTCATGGACTTGACTCCCTCACAGCAGGCTGGCGTGGCCGAGTGCACCATCTTTGGAATAAGCAATTTGCCTTTTTTGAAAGAAAAGAGATCAGAGTTCTGACGGGAGCTTTATCGCTGTAGGACTTTGGCCCCACTGAACGCCAGATTATGTGCCTCACTGCTAACTAGGGATTCCTGTACTTACCATTTTTTTGAGAACTAGAGTAATAAGTGATGTAAACTGTAGGGTACTTGGTAAGTGCTTGGTCGTTGCAGCTCTCCGTGCACTGCACATGGACACGCAGCTCAGGTGTCAGGCCCCAGCCAGGCCACCAGGTTGCTGGGGGCAGTTTGAATCACTACTTCTTTGGGCCCTGCTGTGCCTAACAGTGAGAGGTGACATTTGTATCTCTTAATTTCTAAGACCCCTTTGAGATCTTTAGCCTTCTGTGGTATAGCAAGGAGAAGCTTTGCCTGCTCTGCGGCCCCGGCTGCCAGGAGAGTTTGCAGGTCACTTAGTGACTTTCTGACAGTGTTCTGCTCCCCAGAATGCAGGACTCTGCTCCATCCCACCTCATGGAAACAGGGGGGCGGGGCAGTGCGGGGTGACTTAATGGGGAAGTTACCCGTAAACTGGGAAGGAAAGGGAACAGCCTGCTGTGAGCTGGATTAAAAATGCCACTGCAAACCTGCATAATAAATGTCCAACATTTATTTGCTCTCCGGTTTTGAAAGCGCCTGTGAACCTGATTGTGTCCCATGGCCCAGACAGGCTAATGAACATGGGGGTTTCTTCAGCCACCACACAGGAGGTTGCAGGGTTTCGGAATTGTTAGAATCCTCTCTTCTTCCATGAGGGAGATGTGATTTTAGCAACTCATTCCTGAAATATTGTCTCCCTCCATTGTTAACCATCGTGCACTTGGGGGAACACTGCGGCTCTCTGGGTAGCCCCAGGTCACTCAGCGTCTTGGCAGCCTTGGAACCATCTCCGGTCACTGGAGCAATGTGTCCAAAGTCAGACCAGGGCAGGAGGAAGCCCGGAGTCCTCTGCAAATCCAGTGGCTGCCGGGGACGGTAGCCTTAGGCTCTCAGAGGAGGGCCCCAGCCCTTGTCTTGCTGTCCCCAGCTCCCTGCAGGGTCCCTACCGCACAAACAGTGTCGGCAGCCCTGCTCATCTGTGTGGTAGTAGATAAAGGGCTTGATTCTAAATCAAATCTCAGAAACATCGTTCTGCATCTAACTAGCAGCTGTAGATACTTAAATAATCCTCCTTGTAGCACTTCCTTGGACACAATGTGTATATGTATTATAAATGTAGCCTTCAGGGCAGCAGGCTACAGACTTGTATTATCTACAGAGCCGTCTAGTAGGATCCTGGATCTGTGACTTGCTATGGGCTAGTCTTGGAGGGGCCCAGACGGAGCTCCAAAACAACAGAGGAAAATGCCAGCGCTCTCTAGCAACTGGATACATAACTAAATGTGCGTGCAGCCTTCCCGAGTGCACACTTCTGCATTTGGATTAGGAAAAGGATAGGCATTCCAAGAAAAGTCATTAGGATACCAGCTGTCGGTACAAAGCAGAGAACACACTACACTGGCCTGCCTCAGCAAATTGAGAGGGTTGTTAGGATTTTACTTTGTTTAGGTGTACTGTACCCAGGGTGTGTGTGTGTGTGTGTGTGTGTGTGTGTGTGTGTGTGTGTGTCTGTGTCCAGTCTCACCTCACCTGCTAACCCTGAAGATGTTTTGGGTTTTGATCCCACCCAGGTGGCCTGCAGAGCCCAGCAACTGCCCCCAAAGTGTAGGCAGGAGTCTTTCAAACGTATATGGTCATAATGAAAAACAAACCTCACACACATTCTCACTGCTTGTTAATCAGGTTGTTGATGTGCATTTTCTCCGTAGACGCTAACAATGGCAATTGCTGGTATCTGTGGAAGTTGGGTGGACAGGAGACGAAGCCATTTTCCACAAAGGTTGGAAAATAAGTTTCTGTTGTAAACTCTGGAAAGTCAGCTGTATGAATGTATAACTACAATGCTAGGTTTGTATTTCTGTACATAGGCTGGACAGACCGACTCCAACGCCTGCCTCCTGTAGTAACCACTTAAATAAAGCATCGGTTCTATTTATTTTCAGTGACATGATTTCGAAGTTACGTTCATATTTGGAGTTGTGGTTGGGTGATTTGTTCTTATATTTGTTCATTATCTTTAAATATCATGACTGAGAATAGAGAAGAATACTGTAATAGTGTAATACCTGATTTTTTTATTCTACTTTCTTATGTCCAAACAACTCTACATGTGATAAATTAAAGGCATGTGATTGCAACACATGAGAATAGAAGATTAATCGGTATGCAAAGAAGGTATTGCAGTTGACTATCGAGTTATAGTTGCACAAGGTTTTACTTGCTTAGAGGTCAACAAAAATAGCTTCCAGCTGAACATGGTCTGGGTTTAAATTACTTTCGCAGGCTGGACCTCTAGTTTGCCTCCAGATAGAAATGTGTAAGAATGCTGGCCTTTGCACGTGTTCAAGACCGTCCAGATATAGTACTGTAAAGAAAACTCCCTTTTCCCTCTGTACTCTCACTGGACACTTGTGTATGCCAGACACGTCGGCGTCCCCCATACGAACAATTCTGAGACACCAGCTGGGTGCCCCACAGTTTGGTGCAGTTCACACAACCTAGATACCTGGTTCCATCCTTTGCTCAAGCAATCCACACAGCGCAGGAAAACAGTTTATTTCCGAGATTACCAGTTTATCATATAGGATATAACCCAGTAACAGCCAGATGGGAGAGAGACACAGGACAAGGTAAGGGGGAGGCGCTCAGAGCTTGCATGCCCTCTGGACATGCCACCCTCCCGCGCCCGACCTTGTCCACCAACCCGGAAGCAATCTGAAGCCATCCTTTAGGGGTTTTATAGAGCCCTTATTATGTAGGCAGGATTGATCAAATCATTGTCCACTGGAGATTAATTCAATCCCAGCCCATCTCTCTTCTCCAGTTCAGGAGGGTGGGGCTGGCAGTTCCTCTAATCACTTGGTTGGTTCCCCTGGCTAAGGGCCCCCCATCCTGTGCTTATCTGGGACTTTCCAAAAGTCACCTCATTAGCATAACCTCAGGTGTGGTGGAAAGGAGCTTGTTATGATTGATGAAGGGAGCTCCTTTCACTTTTATAAAATGCCTGGGGCTGTTTGGGGAACCAAAAAGACAAAATATTTTACCAAGAGGTGCCCCTGTTACTCTTATCACTTGGGGAATTACCAGCATTTTAAGATCTCTGTGCCCAGAACCATGGAGGAAGACCAAAATATATATTTCATATTCTGTCATGGCCTCACAAGTACCCTCTACTTTATTCTTCTCAGGGACCGAACCTGCTCTTACTAATGTATCACCCTCTAGGGTTTTAGCCTTGTAGGCAAGTGTGCCCCGCCCTGCCTGACAGCTTAAGTGTGCCTGTGTGTGACCTGGGAGGAAACGGAAGACCGCGCTTGTCAGCAGATGCCGTCGTGGGTCTGTGCAGGAAGGACAGTAACCATGGAACCTGAACACACAGAGCAAATAGCATTTCTGTACGGTGCCAAAACGATTTAGCAAAGCGGACGCCATGTCATCTCTGATGCCTGGTTAAAGAAGGCACTAAACCTAGGTGATCCTGTAACAAGCAGATGTAGGGAAGGGGACGAGATGGAGCTACGCGCTCATAGGCGCCCTGGAGTTGACTCTCTCCTGCCTACAGTCGGCTGCTCAGTGTTCAGCCTCTTCCTGCCTTGGTTTTGGGAAAAGATTGACCCAGAATAATTGATGAGCCAAATGCGAGTTTGTTTCACTGCATTTCCATCCATCTGAGAACGAACCCCGCCTCCACCGTAATGACATTGAGACAGATGCACATGTGAGTCCCAGGTCAGATGAGCTCCTCAGATATTTGGGACAGAAGTCAGTGCCCCGTTTTAGACTGGGATATTCTAGGAAGGAAAGCAGCTATTAATAACTTGATTTACCACCATGTTGTTTGACCTATATATTTGCGCAGTAAATACATCCCTGTGAATCTGTGTGAAGTAAATTTCAGTTATTAAACCGTTTTCCCTTCCCCTGCCAGGACTCCTGCCGGACGGGCATTCTCGTGGAAAGCGTGTTGGCATCGAGTTCACAGGGAATAGACGCGTAATCTTCACATTCGTTTCCAGGGGCATTTGCTTTGTGAATGCCCTGCTTATCTGAGTCTCCCCCTTGTGACCCCGCAGGAGGCTGGGACAAGTGGCTGATGTTTGACTCCTGTGGACTCATGCAGGGGCCACACGCGGGGAGAGGCACGAGCCGTCCCCAATGGGCTAGACGCGGAATGTGAGCCATGCGAAGTGTGCAAGGGCTGAGTGTCACTCTGTGTAGGGCTGTCTTAGCGTAGGGATATTTTTAAAAACATGGACAAGTGTCTTCTTTGGAATTAATTCTTTTAAAATCCCTGTTGGGCAGATTCCATGATGAGTCCTCGTTAGAATGTAACCAAGTTTATTTTAAATAAAATCAGATAACTGTAAGTAGTTTCACTAGCTGAACAGATAAAATGCTGCCTGGCCCTACGAGAAATTTTAAAGTTTGTTCTAGAGGCAATTTCTGATTCTTGGAAAAGTTTTCCTTCTGCTCTAAGAGCTATGGAAAATAGGCAAGCTTGAAACCTGCCAGTGCAGTGGTTGGATTTGATTTATGAAAATCATAGCCTACTAAGTGCATGATATCAGATGAACTGGGCTGTGCTTACTGGCGGCATAATTAAATGTATTAAAGTAGAAAGTAGTTTTATAAAGACCCCGCCTCAGAGGGAGTTATGGCATTTTGTGAGCCATGAATTGCATTTATACTTTGGCGTCCAGCTCACCTCTAACATTTACTTTGAATAATGTCAGAATTGCTTTGTGTTCTGGAAAGCGTAGTGGCTTGCCTGCAGGGAGGGTGACCCAGCAGTGACCCGGTTGGCCCAGAGCAGGCGCAGGAGGGAGAGGACAGGACACATGGCGGGCTGCCCTCGTGGATGGGCACGGTCCGGGCTCTCAGAAACGCCAGGGCAAAAATAACTCAAATGAAAACCCACCTGAGGGAATCAAGACTTTTTTTTCCCCCCCTCGGAAGAAATCTGTCAGCGAAAACTGTATTCCATTTGGTTTCTAAAGCAGGAAGAAAGTGATGAAAACCGTGGCCTTTGTATCCTGCCAGGCTTTCTCCGTTTTTAAGCAAGCACAAAGCAAAGCTCTATGAAACGCCATGGGGTTCTCCCTCAGCGGCCTGTCCGTGGCCTCCAGGCCACCGCGGTGCAAACCGAAGATCATTCCTTAATGACAGTGAACTTTCTGTCTCACCCCGAATTGATTAAATGGCCCATTAAGAGTTGCTCATAGGGTGAGTTAGGGTGCCACATGCACTGACTTGCTTTTCAGAGCTTAAGCTAAGCGGCTGTTACATGCCAGATACGTATGAGTATGGGAGATGAGTGGGGTTCATGATGGATGCACCCTAGAACTTTCCTGAAGCCCCAGATCTGCGAACTCCAGTGTAATGTACGCCGTTCCTCGTAAGACGAATACCCTGAGTTCTCAATGAACATCCGACACAGTTAGTCCCTATTTGGCTGGCTGTCCTTGGGCAGCCATCGCCCACAATTTTTACCGTTGCCCAGTGTGGCTTCTTCATAGCCTGCAGGAGCTCGGGGACCGGGGGTGGGTGCACCTGCCCCTCCAGGGTCCTGATTCTCTGTCAACCCCTCTCTCCCACTTACTACCCGCACCCCTGCCCCATCCCCAGGACTCTGAACAAGAGCTCTGCCTGCTGACTGTGGTGTCCTCCCATGTGATACATTAATTATTGATGATATGGTAATTATTAATTATTAAGTCAGCACTTTGGTCCTCTCACTACCTGGCCACGGGATTAATATTTGACTGCTTGTAGTCTGAGCTACGACAGCATCTTAGCCCCACATGCGCCCTAGCAATGCAGGCCCAGCAAGCTGACGTCGCCACGCCTCCCTCCCCTTCCAGCTCGGCTGTCTGTCTGTCCTCAGGACCCTGTGTGTCATCTGTCTAAAGCCTCCCTCGCCCGCATGGCGTCTCGGCTTCTGTGCCCTGTTCAGGCAGCTGTCTGCCTCTTTTCATTGCGTTCCGTTTTCGTGGGCCCTGACAGCTTATGAGAGGAGGGAAGCTGAGACTCTGTGTTGGGAGCAGGAGGCAGGGAAGGCAGCGTGTTCTGGAAAAATCCGTGAGCTCATTCGTTGAGCGCGCACCTGGTGAGGTCAAATTGGTAGCTGCAAAGCTTGTTTTCAAATTCAAGGTCCGCTACTTAGCGCTCGTGTGATCTTAGGCGAGTCGTTTAAGTCCTCTAGGCCTGTCCCTCAGCTGTTAAGCCGGGTTAATGGTCACCACTTTATATTGTTTTGTAAGGAGTGAATGGAATACAGGTAATAAATAACCCTGACCCAGTGTTTCGCGTGTGCCCGCTCGTGACAGAGCAGGCCATAACCAACTCACTCTGCACACGCTTCGTATGGGGTGCCACTGTTATCCCCAAGGCCAAGTGCAAAGAAACAAAAAACCAAAGCCCCTGGGCCTGGGCCCGCGCCAGCCGCTCTCAGCATGTCCTGCCACCTGCCACGTAGGAGCTGTCCCCTTGGGTAGGGTGCGGGCCTCACTGTCCTGGGCCCTAAGCCCCTTGCTTGTTAAACGGGTGTCACGTGGGGCCGTGAGGGGACAGATGAGACTGTGAGTACGTGACCTGCAGTGTGCTGCCTTGGAGCCAGCCTCAGCTGTTATTTGCCATGTTGTTAAAATGTGACAAATGTGGAAGTCGCAGAAAAAAGGAGTCAGTATTGTTAGAACGTATTGGGTTACGAAGAAGAGAAACCCAAACTAGCTCAGGCACAATTATTATAGGACGCAGGAATGTTTAACACAGCTCCCAGCAGGAAGGCAGCCAGGCCTAAGAAAGGACAGAAGCTGAGCCACGCACAGCTGCCGGGAGCCCAGCGCACGTCTCCAGCTTCCAGCTTTGTCCCTTCCCACATCTCTGAGTGTGCTGGGTTACACCCTCAACATGTATTAGCCTGGTTTTCTAGAGAGACAGAACCAATCGGGTGTGCATTACACACACACATCCCCTCCCCAACACACACAGGTGTATCCATATGGCACGTATGGGGGGAGGGGTATTTCTGGAACTGGCTCACATGGTTGGGGAGCCGTGGGTCCAGGGTCGGCCCTGGGTGGGTCCAGGCCGGAGACCCAGGGAAGAGTTGGAAGGCAGAATTCCCTCTCCTCGGGGGACAGCCATCTTTTCTCTTATGGCCTTCAACTGATTGAATGAGGCCCCCCACATTGTGGAGGGTAATCTGCTTCACTCGAAGTCTGCTGATTTAAATATTAATCGCATCTAAAAATACCTTCACAGCATTCTCTAGAGCCATGTTTGACAAAATACCTGGGTATGTGACACACAAAGTTACCCCTTTCTTTCTGGCATTCTCTGTCATCCTCTCTGGCATTCTCTGTGCCATCGGGCTCTCTGGCCAGTCAAGGGCAGAGGAGGGGCACCTGGAGGTCCCCAGGTGAATACCTGTTTCATCAGCAGCCCACGGCGAGCCTGTGTGCCCCAGCTTTGGTGGCTCGAGTGGGCCAGGGCTGGCATCGTTGTCCAGTGCTGTTCTGTTTCCATCTCTCTTCTAGAATTTCAGGGAAAGGTGAGCCCTGATTGGCCTAATGAGGGCTCCGTGCCCACCTGTGACCGGCCAGCTGAGGCCGGGGCAGGGGTGTCATGCTCTGTGCCCACGGCTGGGTGGGACAGATGCTCTGAAAAGTGTCTCCTGCCCAGGCTCATAGACGTCATTTGCACTGTAATTATTGGATTGCCTCTCTAATATCAATAAATATGAATCAGTACAAAACATATTGTATAACTAAAAAAATTATGCCTATCTCAGTTGTTCTTCCCTCCTGCAGATGTCGTTGAATGTCGTGAGCTTCCGTGTCTGGTTGCCGAGGTGCACATTTGTCCGTGGCCCCCTCACCACTGCTAACGTTACTTTTTTGCTTTTCCTTTTACTGCCCAGAGGATGATGTAGACCTGGAGACTCTGATGGATGACATGAACACATCCCTGGAGAGCCTGTACCCATCTTGTAGCATGCAGTCGGACACCGTGCCCCTGTGTCAGAATGGCCAGCACACCCGCAGCCAGCCGCCACCCTCGGGGACCAAGTCCCTCCAGCCACAGTTGTCCCCATGGCAGAAGGTGCAGCGCTCGCAGCCCGTGCACATCCTGGCCGTCAGGTGGGACCAGGGGCCACGCGGGCGAGCAGTGCTGTTGTGCAGACATGCTGGGGCTGCCTGTTGGGTAGATGGCAGGCGGTGGGGGGGACGTGTTGGTCGTGTGAGAGCCACAGGCCAACACATTTCATTCCTCTGTTTTGCGTGACAGCGCTGGGTTGGACTTGGCACCCAGTTCAGGTTAGATAACGTTTATTGAGCACCTGCTCTGGGCCGGGCACCGTGCCCGATGGAGGGATATGCAGGAAAACCATCAGAGAAGAATGCTCTGGAAAGAATGAAATAGCTGGGCAGATTCTTGAGGACTTCAAGGCCTCACTGCCCAGAGTGGAGTCGGGGGGCCAGGAGCAGAGGTGTCCCCTGGTGCTTGTCAGAAATGTGCCACCTCAGACATTTGATCGCACTCCCCAGCAGAGTAAGCGGAGGGGGCACGGCCTCTGTGGGGACACCAGGCTGGCAGGAAGGACTCTGAGAAGTAGAGGAGGGCCCCTGGCATGTGGCAGGCCCCTGAACTGGGTGTCGTCGGGGGCGTAGGGGCTGAGGGGTGAGGGAGAGATTTCATGAGCAGGAGAGATGGTCCCTACTGTCACAAAGGGCAGGGCTGCCTTCCTTTGTACAGGTGAGTGATACCCCATTGTGTGTACTTGTCACGTTTTCTGTATCCGGTCATCTGTAGATAGACAACATGGACAGTATGCCACGTAAATAAGCCTGCCATGAAGGGCAAACACTACATGATTGCACTTTTAGGAGGAATCTAAAACAGGGAAACTTCTGGGAGCAGAGCAGAATAGCGGTTGCCAGGGGCTGGTGTGTGTGTGTGTGTGTGTGTGTGTGTGTGTGTGTGTGTATGTGTATGTTGGGAGCGGGGATGGGAGGGATTAGCCGAAGTGTACAAAGTGCTTCCTCACTCTGCCCTCCCCGCAGCCCCTGGCAGCCGGGTATGCCCACCCTGGGTATTTCACAGAGATGGAATCATGTCAGATGTGGCCTGTGTGCCTGGCCTCTCTCATGGAGCATAAGTTTTTTTCATAAAGATCTTATTTTTAAGAGCAGTTTTAGGTTCATAGCAAAATTCAAAAGAAGATACAGAGATTTCCCACCTCACCGCACACTGCACATGGGGCCTCCCCTGTTATCACCCCCCCACCCCCCACCCCCCCGCCAACAATGGTGCATTTCTTACAATTGAACCTACACGAATATGCCGTTGTCGCTCCAAGTCCGTAGAATACGTCAGGGTTCACTCTTGGTGTTGGACACTCGAAGTGTTCGGACAAACACCTGACAGCACGAATCCTTTGTTACAATAGCATACAGAGTATTTTCACTGCCTTAAAAGACACAGGACTTTTTTTAATGCTCAACACAACCTATGAAAGAGAGAAGGTTTTGTGAGCAACCGGGATGTGAGAGTGTCAGCATCTTCGCTCTGGTCCTGCACAGGGGACACACGTGTCAGATGGACGCTCTGCCCAGCCGAGGCTGTTAGGGGAAGAGTGCGATTTGTTCGCAGTGAAAACACACTTCCTGGCACGTCGTCAAGGCTCACAGAAAGGCCCCCTGTGTCCTCCGCCTGAGCCCCTTTGTACTATGGAGTACTCGTATTGAGGATCAGGCGTCACTTCCCTGTCCACGTGCGGTGGCTGGACAGGCCTCCTTTAGAATCAGGACAGCTTGTCACATGGTCGCAATGTCCACTTCTCTAGTGGCAGGCCTCCCCGGGGAGCGAATGGATCAGTCAGTCAGTCAAATTGCAAAATGAGTCACAAAATTATTGGAAGCCACAGCCTGCACAGGGGCTTATGGGGTGTGTGTGAACAAGGACAGGGACCAAAATGCAGCCCGGGGGTCTGTATGCTGGACAGTGAAACCCTCGGTGGACAGAGAGGGGCTCCACTCCCAGGACACCCCTGGGCGCCAGGCGGGCAGGAAGCTGCCAGCAGAGCCCCCAGGGAGACGAAACACAGGGCACTTTGCATTGGGTTTGTTTTGACTTTGAACTTTATTTTTCTGCTGTTTTCATAATTGCATCTGATGGGTCATTTGTGTACGTTTTGCTCAGCTCTATGGCTGGTGAGGTTTGCATTCCTCTAGGGAAATGCCACAGAGAGGACAGTGTGTAGATTCAGAAATGGTTCTCAGCGGTGTACGTGGGGGATGGCAGGGCATTTCTGGGGTGACACAGACACAGGCTTTTGTGCTCTGGGGTGGACAGCTACACGGAGCATTTATTTCCAATTAATTCAGTATCAACAACCTTTTTGTGTAGGTAAGCATTCATTCCACAATTTAGGCGAGGACCCAGGAAGCCCCTTTTAGTACTTTCATCTGGTTCAAGAAGTACTCATTTCAAGGTCACTGAAAACTAGTTGTTCTCATGAAAATGCTCTTACTCATAGATGTCTTTGCACATCAGGTATGCAGGGATCAAACGCGCTGGGCCCATGTGCAACGTGAGGGCACACACAGTATATCTCTTACCTGAGTGGGCCGGTCGGTACCCTTTCAGTCGGAGAGGGCAGTTTTCGTTTTTGTTTTTGTTTTAATGTTTAATTGTGGTGAAGTACACATAACATGAAGTTTGCCATCTCCACCATTTTTAAGGCTCCAGTTCTGTAGTGTTCTGTACACGCACACTGATGTGCAGCCTCCAGAACCTGCTCACCTCGCAAACTTCACACTCTGTCCTCGCTGAACGCTCGCTTCCCGTACCCTGGCCCCTGACATCTCCATTCCACGTTCTGTCTCTATGAATTTGATCGCTGTGGGGGCCTCGTCCAAGTGGGCGCATACAGGATCTGGCTTCTTGTGACAGGCGCATTTCACTTCACACAGTGCCCTCAGGGTTCATCCATGTCGTAGCGCGTGTCAGAACCGTGTTGCTTTTCAAGGCGGAACGATACCTCCTTTGTGCGGTTAGACCACATTTTGTGATCTGTTCACGCGTCGATGGACGCTTGTGTGGCTTCCACCTTTTGACCGTTGCGAATCCTCCTGCTGTGCTCACTGGGTACTTGCCCACGTGAGCCCGCTTGCTTTTGGGTGCATCCCCAGGAGTAAGCTTGCTGGGTCGGGTCTGGGGTGGCAGCTTTTAACCAGCGGTTGTCTCTTTCGTCCCAGGCGCCTGCAGGAGGAAGACCAACAGTTTAGAACCTCTTCTCTGCCGGCCATCCCCAACCCCTTCCCGGAGCTCTGCGGCCCAAAGAGCCCCCCTGCCGTCCCGCCGGGCTCCTTACCTCCCAGCCAGGATGTTGCGAAGCAGGTGAGCGTGCCCTGGCTCAACTGCCAGGCTGTTTGGCTGTGGGGTCAGGATGGACATGCCAGCGCATTACTTTGGGGAAAAGGGAGGGAAACTGGATTTTTTTTCTCTTAGTTCTTTTCCTTTTGCAGCTACACCTGTGGCCTTGTGAGGCTTTTTAATTCACTGGCCAAAATTTTATTTGTTACGTCAGGGATGTATCTAATCAGTATATGTTTTAGGAGTCTCAAACACGGTAGAAAATCATAACAATAGTTTGGTGCTTAAAGGTGAGTTTTAGTTTTCTGAATAATTTTCACCATCACGTCCATCATCTTCCTCACCCAGTAATTCTGGATAAAAGAGGGTTAAACGCTGGGCTTGCTCGGGCACCTGCCCTTCGTACAATAGAGTGTCCACATGACAGTCCTGACTTGGAATGCTGTCTGCTCAAGGTGGGAGAATTTTCACTGGACCTAGAAGGTGACAGCCACCTTTTTAAACCAGTAGTTTCTACATTAAAGAAGGACAGTGAGGTGCTTGTTATATCGCCATTGTCCCCATGGGAGGGAACAGGCCCAGAGAGCTTCAGGTATAGGCCCGAAGTCAAATCGCGCGTAACCAGCTTGTCAGAGGTGGGCTAGCCGCCGTCCCTCCTGGTCAGCTGGTGCAGGGCCAGGGCGGGTCGCAGGCGCAGAGGGAGACCCGGTGAAGTTCTAGTGTGTGTGTGATGGGGGTGGTGGAAGCACAGTAACAGCAGCCGTGGTGACAGCAGCAGCTAGCATTCACTGAGGCATCTCTGTGGGCCAGGCACTGTTCTAAGTGGTTTGTTTGTTTGTTTGTTTGTTTAATTTAATTATATGTTCACTTATCCTCAAAACAACACTAAGAGTTAGTTACAAATGTTATCTCTACTCTGTAGCTATAAGTTGGTGGAACTGGGATAGAATGCAGTGTAACTATTGGGGCTGAGTGTGACCCGGTGTGAGCGACAGACCTGGGGTATGACCCGGTGTGAGTATTAGATTTGGAGTATGACCCGACATCAGCTTCCAGAGCCTCTGATTTTAACGACTAAACTAAGTGTTTCCTGGGTCCTTGACATTCACTCTTCTTAGGAGTATTTCAGTGTGCTTTGCCTTTTCTGCTGGAATCAGTCTCTTCTACTCTCTGCACGTCCCACCTTTGCTGTCCCAAAGGGTGACATGCTGCTGATCCCATTTCTCTGCAAACTCTCCCGTTCGGAGCCTCGCAGGGGCCGCACTCTTAGGCACGCATTCCTGCTGTGCTTGCCAGCTGCTGAGCACCACCCCCTCCCCACTGCAGGCCTCCGGAGCAGGCCATGTCCTCCCACCATCGACACTTAGCAAGTGAGGTAAGTGCCCCCGCCTGGAGCCAGGGCCCGCGGGGCTGCGGCACTTTGTCACATGCCTGAAGTACATCTGGGATGTCTGCCTCTCTGGTGACCTTCTTCTCGAAATAAGGGCCCAGACAAGCTGTCTGTGGATTGGTCACTGAAGTTGTTTACAAAGTTACTCATCCTAAAATAAGACCGTGAAAATATTATCTGGCTCTCGCAGCAGTTGGCAAGAAAACGGGCCTCCACCCCCATGGACTGTCCAACGCTGTGAGCAGAATCAGGAAACCCAGGAATTTTGCCTGCTGTTTTTCTTGGGATCGGCGTTAGTTCCCCATGAGAACATTGTGTTGGTGTCTGCGTTCCTGTCGCCCAAATTCCTCCAGCCTGTGGGACCCACAGGCGCAGGCATAGCCTCTCCCCACTCCCGGATGGATGAGGAGAAGGCTTCATGTGACCAGAAAATACTGGACTGCTGGTCACATGCAGGCCCTAACAGATTCCATTGGGAAGAGCCTGGTCTTTTACAAAAAATTTTTTTGGTAGCGTCTGTTTCATGGTGGTCATTGCACATTTAATCCGCACAACACTTCTACAAACTGCAAGGAAGAGAGTGTTTTCTAGGGGAAAGCAGAGGCCAGTGAGATGAACTACTTGGCCCAGAGGCGGAGACAGGAAGTGAACTTGGCCTGTGCGTGCTCCCTGCCTGCCCAGCCCCCCAGTGGGAGACTCCGTGTCTGCTGGGCCTCCTGTTGGGGGCTGGAGCGCCTCTCCAGCACTGGCTCGCTGCTGAAAAGGAAGCTGTGGTTTACGACGTGGTAGGAGCAAAGCGCGCATTTCTGAGTGGCCCTTCATTCCACGGAGGCAGGAGGGGCTGGGAAGCTCCTGCCATGTAAGGAGGAGCCTCTTCCTGGCTCCCATGTTGTCAGTTGCTGCCACGGAGAGAAAGTCCTCAAGGAGAGAGAGGCCCGGGGGCCCAGGGGGGGGGGGGGTGCCTCAACGCCCAGTGTGCAGCCTGGGGCTGGCTGTGCCTGGGAGGGCAGGGGACTCCGTCCCAGACAGAGAAGGGTGGCACTGTGGTCACCTAAAAGGCCACCAGTGATGGGGAAGTGACAGGGGGTGGGCCAGACTCTACAGCTCGGCCCCCCTGCCCCCAGCTGCTGGGATTTGGGGTTCCTTCCAGGGCAAGTCAAGGACTTTGTACATTACGTGCTCTCAGGCTGCATTTGGCTGCGAGAAACTAAGGCCGGGCTGGCTTCAAATGTGGAAGAAATGTGCTTTTGTGTAACGAACGGGAAGACAAGAGGCAGGAGACCGAGGCCACGGGCAGCCTCATCTGTGTCAGGGAGTCTGCGCCCTGTGCCAGGTCCCACGTGGGATGCTCACCCGAAGGGCCTGGGGACGCTGGTCAGCAAGCCAGGGCCCCGGAAACGTCCTGTGGGGGAGAGAGAAACTGAGGCAGTGTGCTGTGCTGACCAGGAGGACACCATGCGTCCCGTTTGGAGGAAGCAGATGCCGTGAAAGCAGGACACAAGTGCAGATTCAGAGAGAGGGAGAGGGCAGAGGGGCGCGTGAAGCAGAGGGCTGTTGAAAGCAGTGCCACGATATTAAAGGAAACGTCTTTGTTCTGGACTTAAGGCGAGTTTTAAAGGCTCACGGGCGCTGAGGGACGGCCTGGTCAGCGGGTCTGTCTTGCAGCCAGTAGTGATTTTCACGTAGGCACATATTGCCTGTTACAGCAAAGATTTTTCCATTTGTTCCGCAAACACAATTAGTCACGTGTTTTAACCCCATTATTAATAGGGCATAAATACCATCTTGGTTCCACTCTGCTCTTCTCCCTTCTCTTAATTTTAAAAATTAATTTTCTGGAGGTAAATTAATTGCCTTGTGTAGTGTTTTGCACACACATTTACTAATGAGCACAATTGGGTCTCCTGAGGCTTCGACTATGATTCGCTGAGAGCGCCGCGACCTCGGACCGTCTTTGGTGAGGAAAACGACCCTCGGTCGCCAAGCGCAGGCTCTGTCCTGGCACGCGCCGGTGTGGACATGACGCTGCCCACTGCCTACTTCACCATCCGGGGTCGGGCCTCCAGGGGCCGGTCCTGGAGCCACAGCGACTTCCCGTTGTCAGACTCCACCCTAACCCCCACCCCACAAGCCCTCTGTCTCAACCCCTCCAAGCTGTGCCCACAGGGCCTTTCGTGGTGCCTTCAGCGATCAGAACACACTAGAACCTGGGCCTCATTGCAGCTTCACCCAGTGCTGGGGGACCCCAAAGGGGCACGGAGTGGGGTGAACTGTGGCTGCCCCGCCCGTGTTTCTGACACTCAGGGGAGTGGTAGCATCGTGTCAGGACAGGAGCCCGAGAGAGCCATGCTGGGCTCCTAGCTGGACAGAGGAAGCTGCTGCCCGCTGACGGTCACTTAAGGCCCTAAGAGCACAAAGGTCCACCCTAGATACCCAGCAGCCCATTCTTGTCACTTTGGGAGGTGAGCTGTCTTTCCTCAGCCACCCCCTCGCTGGCAGCCCTTTCTCTCCTTCCTTTCACTGCCTGTGTCCTCATGAGTGACGGGGTGGACAGCTGCCACTTCCTCACCGCCGCCAGGGCCCCACCAGTGGAGGGAACGGGAGTCCAGCTGCCATGGGGATGACTCAGACCATTTGCGCCGTGGCCCCTCCTAGGGGCCCTCTGCCCCCTCATCACTCTTGGTGAGCCAGATCTCTCCGTGCTCTGTGCCTCCCTCCATACTGCAAGGATACTCAGAGGCTGCTGTCCCTGAACACGTGTCCCGCTGGCCATGCCGTGCTGGGACCGGCCTCTGCGGCTCCGGGGAGGACTCTGTCCTGTCCTCTGCCGCCCAAGCTGCCCCAGCACCCTCCCCACTCGAGGCCGGCTCCTCTGCTGGGCTCCTCCCCTCCTGGAATGTGGAGGGGGAGGACATAATTTCTGCCTCTTTCCTTTGGCCAGCACAGCTAATCAGTCACGTGACTTCCCTGGACAGTTTTCTAGAGAACTATAAACTGTTTTCATTGTTTTTTAAAATTACAGTATACAAATGGAATGCTTAGTTACCATTTCTCTGAGGAAGTTAGTTTAACAAAGGTTTTTGGTTTTCCTTGGCCACCTCTCTGGGGTCCCTGCGTATTGTCTCCTGCTGCTGAGAGGCCCCTGGTATCGGGGACCCCAGTGGCTGCACCCAGGACGCCAGCTCCAGCCGTTAGGAATGATAGCTCTTAAAGCCTTTCCCCTTCGCCTGTCAGAGGGCTGGTCACCAAGGAGGTTCTCATGGACCATCTGTGACAGGTCACATCCGAAGACCTGGCACGAAGCCTCAAACCCACTGTCTTTCCGACATTTCATAGCAACGCTCTGAACCAACAAACATGGCTCAAGAAACCTAAACGAATGTTCACGTAACATTTTATTCCTCACAAAGGGACGTGCGAACTCAGCTGAGCCAGGCAGAACCCGGAACAACACGGTGCCCATCGCTGCCACCAGAGCGTCCTGTGACCTGGGACAGTCGGTAGAGGTGTGTTGGGCAGGCGCTGAGAGAGCCCTCGGGGGTCATGATGTCGGAGGGGACAGACGTGTTCACACATTATTGTGCAGCGGGAATCTGCAGAAACTGAGCAGAGCGTCCCCGAGCAGCCAGAGTCGTGTGTGTGTGCGCGAGTTTCAGTGGCTGCCACGGCCGTGCCCTCGTGTGTCAGACTGGGTCTGAATGACACGTTGCTGTGCAGTGCCCCTTCCCAGGACTGCTCGGCTGGGCCCCTGCTCGGCCCCCTGGGTCTGAGCTGTGGGTACCAGGGCGGCAGCTGGCTTCACGCCTTCCCGTCCCCCTACCCAGTGGACTTCTGTGTCCCCTGTCACGTGCTTGGAAGTTCACATTTCCTCTTGGGTTTTGGAGGATCTGCAGATGCCACAGGGGAGAAAGCCTGTGTGACGAGCTACCCCGGGCCTCTTTCCCCGTGGCTCCTGCAACCCCCCCCCCTCCCGGCAGAAGCACGCAGCCGATGGCCTCAGTCGTCCAGGATCATTTCTAGGGTGGCAAACACCGCCCCTTTCTCAGCTCTCAGGGAGCGTTATTAGCACCGCCGTGCCTCCACTCTGAATAAGGGCCTTTTCCGTTTAAGTTCTAAATTCACCGCCCTTCACAGCTCGCATGAATGCGTCCTCGTGGCTGGGAACAGGCAGCAGGACACATGAGCACAGTTTTGGGGTGTTCCCTTTGCTCCCCCCAACAGCCCCAGCCTGTGCTACATTTGTCCTGGGAAGGGGGGCTCTTGCAGACAAGGCCGTCTTGGTGCAGGGCTGAAGGAGGTCTGAGTTGCCGCCAGCAAGCTGTGGTGCCTCATGGAGCCGCGGCCAGAATTTTCTTGACTAGGAAAAGGTCAAGTGTAGCACGAGTGGTGTGGCCACTCGTCCACTCACCAAGAGGATGAAAGTCAGCTGCGGAACCAGGAGGACCAGGCTGGGAGCCTGCTTTCCAGGAGCTGCGGAGAGGAAGTCAGAAACACACGTCCCAGTGACAACAGGACGGACCCACGTGATCGGCCGGAGCCCAGGGAGTCGCCTCGCAGACTGGCCGGTGTGGCCGGGGCCCCAGAACCGTGGGGTCCCTGCACTCAGCTCCGTATGGTGGGGGCTCTTTGCTCTCTCTTCATTCCATCCAAGCAGATGTTTTTAAGACACCTTTGTTCTTATTTTCTATAGAATGATATCATTAGAAAAGCCACTTTTGTCAAAATAACAGGCCATGCATATCCATTTTAGAAAAGTTAGAAAAAAATGCGATGAGCAACTCAAAACGGATTCTTCTGAACAAGTTTTCTGTTTGGTGTAAAACAGGCGGGGAGGCCGCTGGCAGACCGCCCTGTGCCTCGCAGCCCTCCCCCCCCAGCCCGGCCGGCGATGAGAACCATCCCCAGGGAAGTCCACTGCGGGGCTCGGAAAACCGGCGTGTACTTCCAAGAGCTATTTTGGAAGTTATTTTTCGAACTTTAACTTTTTTAGGAAGGATTTGCGGGGACTTAAATATATTGCATTCTCACTGAAACCTTGAAATGAATAGACTGGAACGCAGGTTTTTATTTTTGAAAGTAAGTTGGAGTCAGTGTGATTAAACATGGCTGGCTGTGCTTGCTCTTAGCTGAGGAAACAGGGCCGCGTCCTCGCGTGTAGCAGGCTCGGCTCACGTTCTTTATGGCCCCACCTAGCGCCGTTCGTTGATCCTAGAACAGAACGGACAGAAAAATCGGTAGAACTACATTGTTTTCCCTAAAACTAACCAAGCTTAACCCCGATTCTGCCTTGCTCTGAAGTAAATTCAATTTCCTCTGAGCTCACTAGGCCTGCCCAGTTTGGGGTTGAGGGCACCCCAGAGTCCACAGCCTGTGGTGTCGCTCCTAGCAGGCCACAGCCCCCAGTGCTGGAAGTATCTTGCCGGCACAGAGCGGGGACCAACGGCCCTACCCCGGGGTTCGTATCCGGGCTCCAGAAATTCCCGTCTCCTTGACGCCAGGCAAGCTGGTCTGCCTTCCCGAGTCTTCTGTTCTTCAGTGGGTCTGACAGTGACAGCTGCCTCCGGGCGTTAATGCTGGGCACCAGCTTGGCCACTGCAGCTCTCAGAGGTGGTGCCCGCCCCCCGCTGGGCACAGCTGCCGTCCCTCCTGGTGGTCCCATCAGCACCTGCCCACCCTGTCTCCCAGTCTGTGCTGCCTCCTTTCTGTACTGACCCTCCCCCGTGGGCACCCCCTGCTGGCGTTTGGATCCCAACTTGGCTTCTCCATAAGCGCTTACTTCCCAGTATTTTCAAGAGGCTCCGGGAGTTACTGACAATTCCAGCTTACATTTTCACTTTGAAAAATGCATTTAGACTGGACCTAAGAGAGCTCTGGACGAAGATGAAGAACTACGACAAAGCAGACCCGAGAGGTCCCCGCTCAGAGCTTTCTCAGCTCTCGTGGTTTCTGGGCAGGGTTTGTGGGTTCCCTGTGCTGTGCTCAGTCTGTGTGCGCGGAGGTGGGCTGTCCATCCAACGCTGTCCTACACTGCGGACAGCGATGAGGGACCAGGGGCTGAGGATGCCCCGTTCTCTGTGTTTACAAGGGAACGTGGGCCCACATCAAGAGGCCTCCTGAATTCAGCACCAAATTCTGAGGCTGTAAGTCAGCCAGCAGGGGTGTCCAGGTGTGAGGCAGGAGTGAGACGGGCAGCAGGGAGGTGACCCCGCCGTGGACCGGTTGGGGGACCCCAAGACAAAGAGCCGGGCTCCCCAAAGTGCAGTTTCGGACCATGGAGGTGATATAACTTCAACCCTGATTGTTAGTAAGCTCCTTCCTTTGAGATCACACAGATTTAAGCTTTTGTGTCTCACTCTGTGCAACAAACGTATAGAAAGTGACAGCAGAGCTTGGAGGGCTGGGACATTCTGTTACCTCCTCAGGGCTTTGTGACAGGCTGCATTGTCCAGCCAGCAGCGGGCCTGGCAAGGCATTGTGCCCCCAACTCACTCCGAAGAGAAAACGTCTCACACCGTTGATGTAATTACGCCCTTTTTAATACTACTGTTACTTTAAACGCGATTAGCGACTTCATTTCCTTGGCAATGTGCACAAGGACATTGACGTTCAGGGGCTGGCTTCTCCTACTGACTTGTCGCTGCTCCATCTTACTAGTCATGAGGTTGGCAAGCGGGAGTCGTAGTGGTCTTCAGGGTCCTGGCTGCCAGCCTCCAGTGGGGCCTGCCTTGTCCCCAGCTCCCTGTCCCCAGTTCCGTCTGAGCACCCCCCTGGGGCGGTCACAGGTGGCGAGAGCTTTTGAAGACAGGCTTCCCTTAGCTGGTGCCAGGCCGACACCGCGAGGCGGGTGCTACTCACCCGTCCCCATTTTGCAGATAAGGAAACTGAGGCACAGAGCAGCTGCATCACTCAGCCAAGTTCCTGCAGCTCGTTGGTAATGAAGCCAGATCGCAGCCCGGTCTGCTCCTGGAGTGTCTCAGTGGCACCCACGCCCTGTGCTGGGGGTGGGGGAGTCGTAAATGCTGCTTTGACTTCCATACATGGGGCCACACGCTTCACCTCTGCTGCGGACTCTCAGAGCAGTGCCCATGGCACAGACGGGAAAGTCACTCTTAGGTAGTTCCTAAGCTGCCTAAGATCACACAGCCAGGAAGTGACTGAGCCAGGCTGGCACTGTGGGGCTGCCCTCCGAGGCCCCCCCATCCTGGCACGACCCACATCCGTATGTTCTCTGGGCAAGTTACACCCTAGAGGAATGTGTGCCCAAGGTAGAGAGACCTGCTCCCGCAGGCTGAGTCGCAGTGGCCAGAGGCCTTGGCCTGCAGGAGAGAACCTTCTGCCGCCCACCCTGTGCAGGGGGCTTGAGCACCTACCTGGGGCACCCCAGCCTGCTCTCCGGCAGCCCTTGGCCCCGGCCCATTGCACTGAAGCCTGAGACACAAAACCCTGATTTGCTTCCAGAACGAGCCCCCAGCACCACCCAGGTAGGGGAGTCAGCTTGGTGCAGAATGTTCTAGAACTTCTGGCTTTAAACGGCACAGTGGCAGCTGGCTGGCTGTTGTAGCACGCTTCCCTTTGTGTCTTACGTATTCGTTATAAATACCCTTCGTCGGTAGTTCCAAACATATGCCCGGTTTGAGCTGGCTAGTCCGTGCAGTGGCTTTCTAGGTTTCTGTCTTGGGGGTTTGTTTCATCTGGCCGGCAGGTCGGTGCGTTTGGGGAGGTAGCTGTGTCAGGGCACAGTGGGCAGGAGGGGGCCCCAGGCCCTGTTGCTAGGCCATGTGTCCCTTTGTGTCTGTCCCTGCCCCAGGCCAGCAGCGTGGCCCCACTTCCCCGCCCCCGCAACTGCTGCCAGCCAGGCCTTCTCTGGGCCTCCGAAAGCGGTGGACATGGCCCTATGACAAAGGACATCTTAGCTCTTAATACTCAGACTATATATAGACCTTCGGGGGTGGGCGGGCACGGAGCAGCTGAGAAGTGAGGCGAGAGTTTAAAGAGAAACAAAATGGGGCTGGACAGATTTTAAAACTGTTGCCACAGCCGATTTGGGGCAGGAAAAGTGACAAATGGACTTGGAGACGGGGAATGCACTTCAACATCATTTAAGTTAATGTCCAGAGAAGATAATGTCCGTTGTGATTACAGATAAACTCACTTAGAAATTTAGAGAAGGACATTCGGAGCACGCTGATTTTGTAGTTGAAAGCATGCCCTCGTATAGACGACATGGTTGATGACACGGTCAGCGTATTATGATGATGATACAAGGAATTGTGTGAATCCACTTCTATTTTCTAAATTTGTTTTTATGTTAATGCATTTTCTTAAAAAAGTTTTTACCTATAGATCAAAGATGTACTTTCTTTGTTTTAAATTATACTTTTATAGACGCAGCCACACCAGCTGCGTTGGAATACTTGGTTTGTTTTGTATAGCTATAACTTTCACTGAGTGAAACGTAAATTCTGGAAAAGAAGGGGGGATTTTTTTAAAGGATGAATGGGAATTGAAAACAGGTCTCGGTCCTGATACAGCCCGGGGATTTCTTTGGGATTGGGGGTGGCTGCAGTGGTGACTGCCACCTGGAGGGCAGGCCCCCAGGCGAGTCCAGTGCCCCCTCTCCCCCCTCCAGCTGGGAACTCAAGGCTGAGTGAGCATTAACTCCTTCCTGTCCGGGAGCTGTGGGAGGGCTGGGGACAGTCTCATGGGATGGCGCCATCCCAATGGGATTTGACCCTAGCGCTAGCCCTCCCCGCCAGACTCCTCTCAGGGGAGAGAAATGTTCAGACAAAGTAGCTCTTGGTTGGAAAAACTCGAGAAAAGGGACAGAGAAAGAGAGAGTACAAAGAGCTGCAGCCAGTTTGCGGGGACCCGCTGACACCCCCAGGCCCCAGGAAGTACCAGCTCCAAAGTTGTCACTGATGGCCTGAGTTGCAGGGACAAAGATCTCTAAGAGACTTGGCAGAAGGGCCGAATTCAGAGAACACTCGTGCTCAGGCCCTGAATGCGTGCTTATTTCGGCGCCGGGGGAAATTAGCAGGGGCTTTTCTGGGGTATTGGTCTGAGCACTGTGTTGCTGTCCTGTTGTCGCTGCCTCCACCTTGGGCTGGTGGGTGCTTCGGGAAGTGGGGAGCCAGTGGGGGAGCGATTGCATCAGGCCCAGCGAGGGACCCGATTGGTCTGCCCAGGTGGCTGATTCACTACCTGGCAGCCTGAGCCTGAGGCAGCCTGGGAGCAGGTCTCCTGCCTGCCCGGAGACAGCCTGCCCACCAGGGCGTCCACATAGCCAGCCATTGGTGGGTCAGTGCGGGAGGGGCTCCCAGCCCGCCAGGGACAAACTCCCTTTCAAGAGGCAGTGTGAGCTTAAAATGCCGTCTTGTTCCCCTGACTGCTTTTTCCAGTCTGTGGAGGTGGGATTTTTTTTTAAGCATCTCACATTCCCCTAACCGTTGCACCCTATGGTGTGTACAGAATGTATTTCCTGTCCCCTGGATCTCTCTGCTTGGCGTCCCTTTGCCTGGGAGCCATTTATTTGTAATGGCTTTAAACAGTACCCAGAAAACAGCTTGCTTGTGACTTTGTAAGGGGCAGGGGCCAAAGAATTCTGTGACTGTATTCTTATAATGCCTTTTTTTTAGTATTTTAAATATCAGCATATTCATATTGATTTTTCTCCACTTCTGCCTAAGCCTCAGTGAGCATGACCTGGGCAGCGAGTGACAGGAAAAGGTAATGGGTGCCAGCCGCTGCACCCTGGACCCTGGGAAGGGACAACAGGTGGAGCCTTCGAAACCAAAAGTTAGGGTTTCTGTTGCTCCATTTTTTACAATTGTTTCCATGTGACGCATCCAACCCCAGCCACCAGCCGGACTTCAAGTGACTTCTGTCACTTCCTGACACGGGTTGTTGGGGCGTCTCAGGTACCCTCAGGCCTGGCCACGCTGGTGTTCCGAGTGTGCTGAGCATTCTGAGGAGGTCAGACGTGCTCCGCCTATCACAGGTGGGAGGGGCGGGGCAGTGGAGGGACCCACGCCGGCGGGGCCTGCTGCCTGGCGCACGGCCGTCTGCTTCTGTTTTATTCTGTTCCGTTTTTATTTCTTAAACACTCGAAGGTGCTCACCTGTGAGTGTCTCCTTTCTGTGTTGCAGGATGTTAAAATCTTTGGTGAAGACGGGACGTGCAAAGTGGTGGAGATTCTCACGGACATGACGGCCAGGGACCTGTGCCAGTTGCTGGTGTACAAAAGCCATTGTGTGGACGACAACAGCTGGACACTGGTCGAACACCACCCACAGCTGGGGATAGGTAGGACAGCACGGGGGGGTGCTCGGTGTGCAGCCGCTGGGCCCCATGTGTCACCGCATGTGTGGCCATGTAGCGGGCAGCCTCCATGCTGTCCTCTATGCGTCCACCCCTTCTCTCTCCTAAAGCTCCACCTTCCTCCCCCTGGCCCTCCCCCCCCAGCGCTTTCAGAATCTTGCTCTTGGAACTCCGGTTTTACTTAAGGCCATTGTAATAATGTGACGTTTATGGATGGCGATGTTATTGTTTAATAGAATCACCCGAGGTCGTAGAGAAAATTAGAACTGGAAAAGTGGCTTGGAACTGATGTTGTCAGGTGGCTTTCTGCCAGCGGTGAAGACCGGTGCTCTGGATACTCAGAGGCAGACTAAGGCCAACGGCCCGCAGATCTGTGGGGAGCGGGCTCAGGCCTGGTGCTCCTGACCCCGCTGTGGGCCGCCGCCTTCCGATGCGCACTGAGAGCAGAAAAGGCAATTCTGGAGCAGCTTTGTTTTCACCTGGGGTCACCAGAGTGACCCGGAATGGAGAAGCACGCTGCCGTCAGGGTCCGGGGGTCCCCTGTTCCCCAGTTCCCATCCATCCTGGGGCCCACTCGCAGGGGACGCTTCACGGTCTGTTCGGGCTGCTGGGCATAGCTTTTGCGGGACCTTGCCAGGGCGGGGTCCAGGGAGGCGGGAAGAGGGGGTGCGAGCCGTGGCTGTGGCCGCGTGCCCCCTCACAGCTGGTGTTTCCACTGGTCACCAGGGTTCTCCTAACGACTTGTCAGACACAAAATGTCTTTTTTTTGGATCCAGACATCTGTCTTGGCCTCACATAGGTGGCTGCCACCTTGGTTTTCTATTTCTCCTTCTTTTACCTGATTAAAAAAAAAATTAAGTCTATTAACTGACCACATCAGGTTATTGGGTAGCTGTTATTTTTCTCCCCCTATAACTACAGAAATATTTTCTCCAACTAAAAATCTCAGCAGAAGTCGTTGGCTTGCTTTCCACGTGGAAAATCCATTGTAAGTGACTGACACTGAGCCAGCCTCTTTTTTTGAAAGCGAATGTAAGAGTAACGCACGCCCCAGTTGTGCGTGGTTCCCCTCGTCTCCTGGCGTGGGGAAACGCAGGGCCGGGGTTTGGTTCAGGTGTGGCCACAGGGTCCCCGCACAGCCAGGCCAGGGGACAAGTGGGCCCGTCCCTCATGCACTGGTGCTGCCAGGCCGGCCCTTCCTGGGCCACCACGGACCTGCTGGCAGTCGTGGGGAGGAAATGTCTTTCCTTGGCAAATGTGGGCTTTGAATCTGTCTTTACCAGCTAGGCTTTCCTGGTCATGTGGAAACCACGGCTGAGCGAGCTGCGGGCAGGCGTGGCACATCTCAGACCGGCGAGCGCCTGGCGACGGCCGTCCTTGGTAGACAGGAATTCGTTGTCCTCATTCTGAGACTTAGAAACGCTTCCTCCCTCACCTGCATCCTTCCGTGAAGATGGCAGTTCTCTAGGCAGTCAGCTCTGGCCGTGAAAGGGGACAGGGGCTTCGAAGGGACTGACTTCCCCTTTTGTGACGGTTCTGTAGGGTTTGATGTTTCTCCCACGTGGGTCTCAGTTCGCGCCGTGAAGGTACCAGGGATTGTCTTGTGTCGCTTGTTCCGCGACTGAATACGACCAGTTCCCTGTCACCGCGCCCCCCCCCCGCCCCCCGTCGGAGCAGGTTTGAGGACACTGTAGGAAGAGTGTGACCACCCTCAGAGCAGAACAGTGCCGTGGCCCATTCTTCCTGCTCCACATGGAACCTGAGTGTTCAAACTGGGAGGGACATACCTTTCCAGGGCAACAGCACTGCCAACTCGGGTGCTGTGGTGCGGTGTGCACGCCAGCGTGTGCATGTGAGCACACGTGCATGCGTGCCGCATAACGTGTGTCTTCTCCCCGACCCCAGCAATGTCGCGGTCCATGAGCGCACACCAGGATGTGGTTGGCGTGGAGCTGGGCTTCAGCCTTGGGGACGGGTGTCTGCGCGTGTGATGGTGGCACAGCCCCTCCCTGTACTCTTCCCCTGGCAACCCAGGCTCAGGACATCGGAAGCCTGGCTGCCCCACCCAGCCGCCCTCCCGTGGGCTCCCCAGCCCAGCGCCCGCCCATGGTCCTCTGTCTGCATGCTTTTCCAGTTGGCATAGTCCGCGCCCTTTATAAGAGTTGATGTGGTTTTTTTTTAAGTTCCAGGCAAAATCATTTGCTAGGAGTCTTCACTGACTCTCTCCTTAACAGTTGACACCCAATTGTAAGAGAAAGTGTGTGAAAGTGAGGACTGACCTGAATTCCTCATGTTGTGTGTCTTAAGGCCTCTTATGCACTTGGTAATGCATTCAAGAGAGACGTAAATTTTGCTTTGTTCCTGACCTCATCTTCGCTCACGGCATTCACAGGAGGACGGGAAGCCAGCCACGTTTAGTGGCTGGTGGCGACGCTGCCTTCGAGGCTCCGTCTGCTTCCTCCCACGCTGCTCACACATGATCCTTTTTCTGCCCCCAGAACGGTGCTTGGAAGATCACGAACTGGTCGTTCGGGTGGAAAGCACCATGGCCAGCGAGAGTAAATTTCTGTTCAGGAAGAATTATGCAAAATACGAGTTTTTCAAAAATCCAACGGTGAGTGAGTCTTCTCTCTTCGGGTTTGGGGTGTGGAATTCTTGAAATTTTGCAGCTGGTTCTTGGATTTAACAGGAGCAGATTATAAAGCAACCAACTTTATAGACTCGGAGCAGTAGACTGGTTTGCACGTCAGAGTTGCTATCTCACAAAGCACCCCTTGCTCACAGCTCAGGCCCTGATGCTGCCCTGAGTGCCTTGGTACCGGCCCAAGGGCACCCATCGAGCCTTCTTCCACAGTAATGGTAGGAAAGGGGCTGCATCTCTTAAGGAGAGAGAGAGAGCAGGGTAGGGACCCTCATACCTGCCGTAGCCGGCGTGATCCCCTCTCCTGAGGCGTGAGGCAGAGCCTCAGAGACTGGGGACGAGGCCCAAGTCACCTTCTGGCTCTGATAGTTCAGCTCTTGTTTATTTGAAAGTAAGAGATTTGATCATTACTTTGAGTGAGGCGCCAGGAGAGTCTTTTTCACATCACTGAGCTCATCTTTTAGTTTCAAGAGTTCTTTGTCTCATGCCATGCACTTGTGTCACTGAGTTATGACGCGTGGCAGCCCTCTCTGCCTCGGTGACACTGTGAGACGGGAATGCACAGTAAACGGCAGAGATGCTCCAAACTTGAACTCAGCATTTAAGGAAGCAGTTCAGCCTTTTGAAGCAGACGTTTCCACTGTGTGTGACAAGGGACTAGGACGGACGGTTGTTTTACATGCACGTGTGCACTACTGTCGCTGCAGGAACGCCTTTAGAACTGGCATGCCAGAAGTGTGCTTTTCCCCACTTCAAAGCTAACCTTTAACACGTGTGTTTTTCCATTTCCTTAGACTTTCTTCCCAGAACAGATGGTCACTTTGTGCCAGCAGTCCAACGGCAGTCAGACCCACCTTCTGCAGGTACTGGGCAAGACAGTCTCGGGCGGAAGTCTCTCGAGCTGTCATGGCGGCCTTGTGGGAACTTGGCGCCGTCGCATTCGTAATCACGGATTAGCCTCGGCTCCCAGTGGGGCTGAGAGTAACCAGAAATAAATGCTTCCTTGGGAAATCTGTGTGTAGCCGGCTCCTCCAAAGCAAAACAAGCTCTTACAAATAGGACAAGCTTCCGCAACCCCAGTGGAGGGGGCGCCACGGGCTCTCCCAGCTCCTGCCGGAGCCTGGACACAGAGGAGGACACCTGTCTAGTTGCCCCCTCTACCTTGTCATCTGTTCCGAGAAAATTCGGCCGTTGCCCACAGCCCCTTCCCGTGGAAGGAGCACGAGGGGCCTCTGTGCTTACTGCCTCTTCCCAGGGAAACAGGGAACAGAAAAGGGAGTCTTACTGCTGCACCCCCAAACATGCATCAGCTTACAGCATGTTAAGTGAGGGAATCAACCGTTCAGCAGGGCGGCCACCACTCTCCAGGTGACGTCAAGTGTAAGAGAAGCGACCAAAATTGAGTTCCTGCAGAACTCAGCTTCTAGTGTTCCTTTCCTCGTGGTGAGTCGCAGGACCTGCCTCTGCCTGAGACCACAGCCCCTTCTGAAGCCCTGCCGACCATGGTGTTTGCAAGGGTTGTTTGTCCCCAGGTGGTTATCGTGGCTCATGCACAGTGATGGCGAAGTGGCCAGTGGCGTTTCTGATTGCCTGATCTGAGGTGGCTTGTGTGTTTGTGCAGGTGCTCAGTCACCTCTTGAGACACCAGAAGGACTGACCCAGGGACATCAGGACTCTGTCCTGCTGGCCCATGCCTCCTGAGGGAGAGGCCATGTCCCCTCAGTCCAGTGGAAAGGTCCCGCCTGCGTCACCTCCCCGGCCCGGCTCCCAGAGGCTCTCAGCCTCTCTTTCCCTTAGAAAGACATGCTGCCTGTGGGAGGAGTCAGCTGGGACAGTGAGCTGTCCCCAGGGCATTCCAGGAGAGACAGACCCCGTTGACACACCTTTCACTAGGAGGGGGACACTGGGAGTGTGATAGCAAGGCGCTTGGCCCTGATAGGTTGCTCCTGGTTCTTCCTCTTGGCTAAACTCTGATGATCAGATGGGGCGTTTTATGGAAAATTAGAATAAAGGGCAAGATCCTCAATTGTACTGTCTTACAAGGAAACGGGTGACTTTGTGCTTGTTGTCAATGTGGGAAAGGTCCCTTTGCTTGTGTGTGTTTACATTCTAATGACATTCTTTGCAACACCAATTTAGACGGGGTTTTTGAGACTTTTGAAAGGAAGCATATTTGAAAACTCTGGGCTTGACCCAACAAAGAGGATTTTAGTAATTCAGAAAATGTCAAAATGTCAGTGATGCTAATAATACAGCTGCTTTATTTTATGTCAGCATATCTGACTTTGAAAATGTGCTCTTCAACAGATTTTTCTGAACTCCAGCAGTTGTCCTGAAGTTCAAGGGTTTTTGCATGTGAAGGAGCTGGGGCGGAAGTCGTGGAAGAAGCTCTATATGTGTTTGCGAAGATCCGGCCTGTACTGCTCCACCAAAGGAGTCTCAAAGGTGAGCCGTCACACCAGGCTGGGGCGTCCAGAGTGGATGGGGCTGCCCTTTCACATCCCCGGAGGCTCCTCTAAACTCCTGGTAACTTAGAAAACTAACTGTGAAACAGCTAAACTCAGCGTTACCTGCCGGCTGCTCTGCCTCGGACACCCTGCGATATAACACAGGCCTGGAAACCCCAGGCTGCCTGCGTTCTCACCCCTGCGGCCTTGAGGCAGTCTGCCCGGGGCTGTTAGAGCCATTTTATGGAACAAATGGCCGTTCTGCGTGTACTTCCAGCAGGAGGAGGGGAGCAGAGATGGAGGGCAGCTGCAGGCCTGCCAAGAGGGCCACGCAGGCAGCCCCCCTGTGGGGCCTCTTGGCGCCTTTGCCCCGCTCACTTCACTCTTCTCCTCATGTCCATGTACGCCCTGCAGTGGGCGTCGTGCCTCGCTGACCTCGGCCAGGCGTGCACCCCTAAGAGCTGAAGTGTCCCCTGCTCTTGCCTGGAGAAAGAGGGAGCCCCCCAGTGAGGGTGCTGAGCCTCAGGCCGGCTGTTTTACGGCTGCTCTGGGCAGTCGGCAGCTGCCGGGGCGGGAGCCAGAGAGAAGGAATGTGGGCGGGGGGAGAGACGTAAATTTTGCTTTGTTCCTGACCTCATCTTCGCTCACGGCATTCACAGGAGGACGGGAAGCCAGCCACGTTTAGTGGCTGGTGGCGANTTTTGGTCTGCATATATATATACTTTATTTGGGAAAAAAACAGAAAGGGGCATGAGAAAGAAAAACACTAGCATGCCTGGCGGGGCTGTGGCAGCCCCCCCGCCGCGGCCCTGGTGGCTGACCTGACTCTGGCTTCCTCCTCCAGTACGGAGTGCTCCTGTACCAAAGCTACAGGGTCCCCCAGCAGAAGAAAGCCCTTCTGTCCTTCTCCACCCCAGTGGTAAGTAAACCTGCGACCGTCGACCGCCGAGGCCCTTCTCAGCTGCCGCACCCGCCCGTGCTGTGGACGTCTCATCTCAGGAGGTTGCCGAGAGCAGCTGCAGAGCGAGCTGTGTCTCACACAAGCAGCGTGTCCCCCAGCATCCCATGTCCCAAGGGCTGGCTTTGTGGTCTCAACAGTGGGACTGCCAGGAGCGAACCCCTCTGCCATCCCTCCCCGCAGTTCACAGTCCCCTCCGGGAGGGTCAGAGAGATGCTCAGAATGGCCACCAGCAGCCTTGGCTGCACCAAGGTGCCATAGTCCCACGTTTGCCTCCCTTCATGTCCCCCCTGAAATCCACGGGTACGGTGAGCATGATGCCCGAGCCCTCGCTGCTGAGGGTTGAGAGATCATAGTGGGTCTTCTTGGTCCTCAGAACATACTTTGCTTCGCAAAGGTGCAGAAACATGCATCCACTAAAATGTGATCGTAAAGGCCCTTCAGCGTCTGTTCCTAAGACACTGTGCCATATTGTGCCACCCAGAGAGGACCCGTGTTTCCCTGAACGGCCACACCTGAGGGAAGGATATGGATGCTGGTGGGGACCGGGCTCAGTCGTGGAATTTGCACTCCTCTGATGCCTAGTAGCACCAGCTAGGGAGCATAGGACAGACCTTACGGTGCACACCCCACACTCGCCAGCAGCCTCACCAGCAGCCTTTGAATACCGAGAGGGAACTGGAACAGTTCTTATTCTTCTTAAGAGAACCCCTATCCAGTTGCAGCTCAAGGGCCCTTCCATAGCTGAATTTTCAACCAGACCCTCAAAGGGTGGGGAGAGGAAAGGGGCCATGCCATCTCCCTTTCCCTGGCCGTCTTTATGGTTGTCTCGTGCCGAGGCTCCCCTGGGAGCTGCTGTGGCCTGGTCCCGTATACTTCAAGATGTTATGGCCTTGTCTTTCTAGCGCAGTGTCTCTGAGAACTCCCTCGTGGCAATGGATTTTTCTGGGCAAACAGGAAGAGTGATCGAGAACCCAGCGGAAGCCCAGAGCGCAGCCCTGGAGGAGGGGCACGCCTGGAGGGTGAGCAGCAGCCCCCCCAGGACAGGCCCCTGTGCGGTCCCCTGTGCACGCCACCACGGGTCTTCTCCAGGAGAATGGCTCTGTGGGGCTGGCAAGGGGGTGAGGTATTGGGAGGGAAGGTGGCAGTGAGTTCACGGGGAAAGCAGCGTGCTGGGCCCCTCACGTTCCCAGCACCCAGCCAACCCCAGTCTCCTGTCCTCGGGGCTCCCCAGGTAGGAGCAGAGGAGCAGCAGAGCCCGCTGGCCTCTTGGCTGCTGAGTTGCTATCAGGGGCCGTCTGCGGAGAGCGCAGAGCCCACGCCTCGTGGCTCGACCCGTAACTAGCTCCGTGGCCTAACAACCATAAGCTCTTGTTCTCTGTGGGGCGGCTTTCACTCTGTGGCCCAGCGCCCTGCCCCCCCCCCCAGGCCAAGCTCCCCGCCCCAGGTGTGTGCACAGGTGCTTGGTCCTGCCCGTCTGCTGCCTGGGGCTAACGTGGGCATTTCTTTTGCAGAAGCGAAGCACACGGATGAATGTGCTAGGCAGCCAAAGCCCCCTCCACCCTTCTACCCTCAGTACAGGTAAACATGGCGTGTCGGCCGGACCTTTTGTACATAAAGAAAATAAGACGTGCGCCCCAGAGGTGGAGGGGGAGTGGGCCCCGTGGGTCAGAGGCAGCTGCGCGGTGGGGCGCCGGCCGGCCGCAGGGCCAGGCCCACCCTCCTTGCTTCCCTCCCACAGTGATCCACCGCACACAGCAGTGGTTCCATGGCAGGATCTCCAGGGAGGAGTCCCACAGGATCATCAAGCAGCAAGGGCTGGTGGATGGGTAAGCACCTCCGCCCGTGGGGGCCGGCGTCCGCCCAGGTTTGGTTGTGTGTTGTGTGGGCATGTAGTCCGCTCAGCTCCCCAGAGCATCCGGGACGGTGAGACCCTCACTAAAGAGGAGAACACGTGCCCAGAGGTGTGACTGTTGCGTGGGGCTTGCCCACTAGTGTCAGAGGAGAGCTTGCCACCCATTTCTGTCACACTCTATTATCATCCTCTATCTCTTTGTTGAAACTAAACAGACATAGAACATTAGCCAGTTATTTCTAATCAGGCCATGGACAAATGGGAAAAAATAGTTTTGCTTACACTTGTTGATTTGTGCGTGCAGTCAGCCAGCTTTTGCTGAGAACAAACAACCCCACACCTTAGGGGCTTAAAAGAACAAAGCATGTCATTTCTTACAACTGGAGTCCATAGAGTGGCTCTTGTCACCTGGGCCAGCTCGGTGTGGGCTGAGATGGCTTCACTCACATGGCTGGTGACCGGTGATGACTGGGCACCATAATGATGGGGTGAATGGGCACATTTCCAGCAGCCATGGCTGCACTCACCGGCTCCATGTGTCATTAAGGGCTACGAGACCCTCATTTTCTGTTATTCCGTCATCATTTCTTAACTGAAATTCTTTCCCTTGCCATACATTTGGTTTCCTGGAAAATGTAGCTAAATACTTGATTTCCCCTTAATTGTCAATTTTCAGAATAGCGACTTGGTGTTCTATCTTCCAGTAGTGACACATGAGGTGGTTTTTTTATTCTTTTTTGACTGTCATTATAAACTTAGATGCTTATGTGTTTGATTTATTTCAAGCAAAACATATTATTCTTGACCAGTGGGATCTCTTTCAAGTTGGTCCCTGGGTGCTGCTGACCCAACACTAATAATTTAATTTCATTGGTGACACGGTACATTAGGCTCACATGACACATTTTCCCTAATTATTTCTCATGGAAAATGGTGTCTGGAGACCATAATCTGTAGGTCTTTTCCATGGACAGAGGTAGGACATAGGCTTTTCTAAACTGAAAAATAAATTATGGGTTCACATTGAAATTGCCAATTCAAATTGAAAGTTGCAGGGTTTTCACTTTTTTTATTTTATTGCATCTTTCTTCTCTTATTCTGAAACCCTTACTAATGATATTAACTTACTTATTTGTTTTACCCCACTCTGTACTTATTTGCTTTATCGGATATCCATTCACCCAACACTCTGCAGCTATAAACAGAACTGGCTGGCTCTCTGAGCTCCCTTGGGGGCGGCTCCTTCCTCTGCGGAGGGAGTGGCTTCCGGCTGACGCAGGGCGGGAAGGGGGACTTCCCCCGGCTTTATAGCCTCACTCCCCAGCCTGGGTGCCGAGCCCAGGGGCATCTGCAGCCCAGAGCGCGGCGCGGCGCTGGGTTGGAGGGTGCAGCGGGACAAGGGTGGGACCAGGTACCCACGGGGAACGGCAGGCACCGTTGGACCCTGAACACACAACAGGGCAAAACTGGGATGGGTCCTGCTTTTGAGCCTGTGCTCCTACCTTCGAGATCCCGATTTTGTTCTGGGTTTCAGTTGGAGTATTCGGTTATGGGGCACTGATTCGGCAGAGTGTCAAATACATCCTAACAGGCTTGTGTCTGGAAAGGGGGGTGGGATTCTGGGCAGGGGCCGAGCGGATTTGGGTTGAACGTGGCGTTTCTTTTATGCGATGGTTACGGGGAGTAGAACGTCCGGGGGGAGGTGGCGGGGCGCCCGCGCACACTGCCCTCTGCCGGCGGGCACCGCGCTCGCTGGGGCCGGGCTGCAGGCGTGCCCCTAAACCCAAGCGGCTTCTCCACAGGAGCCCAGACACCTGCAGTTCCTGGCGGACCTGGAGGACTGCAGCGTCTTCTCCCTGATCTCGGGCAGGAAGCAGTACAGCGCCCCCACGGACTATGGCTTCTGCATAAAGGTACGTCCCCCCGCCCCCGCCCCCCGCCCAGCGTACACCCTGCCAGCCAAGCCCTGGCATCCCACTGGACACTGTGGAATTCAAACAGTAAATTCCTCTCTTGGCCGTTGCTTTTTTTAAAAAAAAACAAAAAAAACAGAAACGCAGCTTCACACTGGATTTATTCATTCATATAAAAATATTTCTTTGTACTTACGATGCGTGGGTCCTTGAGTAGCTCAGAAGCCCAGAGGAAAGCGGGTTGGTTAACACCAAACAAAATACAGCAGTAATACCTGTCGATGGGCTCGGTGGCCTCGGGCCATGGCTTCGGCCCCAGGCAGGGCTGCGGCCTTAGCCCTGGAGGAAGAGGAGACCCCCACCCCAGCTTGTTGGGTGGCCTCCAGGCTACTGAGTGAGCTACGCCTTCTGTGTGGGCTCTGGTCACCGGGATAGTTGGATAAGAGTGACCACAGCACTGCTCTCTCCCTGTGTGCATGTGAGTGGAGGCACATGCTCACATATTTACTGATGCACACACACGTGCATGTACCTACATGCATATATGCACATGTGTGCACGCGTACACACACATGCACATATATACATGCATACACATATGAGCATGTGCACACAGACACACACAGACACACACACACACACACACACACACACACACACACACCCCTATGGGCTGGGCCCACCCTCCTCCCATTAGAGGCTGTGATGATGGTCATCGTAGTAGTAGATAAAATGTGCTAAGTACTTCCTGTGCACGAGATGCTCTGCTGAAGGTTTTACCTGCATCCTCTTGTTGAGTCTCCCAGGGTGCTTACGGGGCGGAAGTCACACCAGCCCTGTTGCCCATGCCTGGTACCCAGCGAGTAATGTGCCTGGAGTCACCCAGTTGGGTTGCTTGACCCCATCCAAGGAGGGGACAGGATCTTGGGGCACATTCCACCCTAAATGCCCCCTTGCACCGCACTCGATGAAGCGTCCTTGGGTTGCTGGTGATGGGAGCCTACTACAAAGGAGTGCACAGCCCAAGGGGCAGGGCTGGCCTCGGGAGGGGCCGGAGCGGGCAGCCAGGAGCCGGGAGAGCCCAGGTCGCAGGAGCTGTGCTTATGCCACAGCACTGGCTACAGGCAGGCTGGTCACTCATGTCCCTCGCTCCCTCTCGGTTCCTAAGGCGGAGAGCTGGGCCACTGTCCACCCAGCGTTGTCCCTTACATCTGAGGGTTCACGGGGAGATCCAGCTAAGCTTATGCCTGCGTGGTTCCCCTCCATCCCCAAGTAAACCCTGCCTTTGGGTGGTCTCCACGGGGGGACCTGTGACAGTTACCCCTCATGCCTCAAGTGCTGGCCCCACTCCAGTCCCCCTCCTTTGGGGTGACAGTGGTCTCTCTCCCGGGGCCTTGTGCAGGGTCCATCCTTGGGACCACTCAGACACTGCACAGCCCTGAGCCCTCGGGGGCCCCTCCCACCACCTCCTCAGTCCTCCTGGGAGGCGACCGACAAGACCGCTTCCTTTGTGATCGGACAGCTCTCCTCCTATGAACACAACCTCCCTCCCCAGAGTCAGAAGCGTCCCTGTCCCTGGCGCATCCACCACCTTGCCTCGCCCTCCTCTGAGGGCCCCTGTGGAGGAGGAGGGCCGATCACTCAGCTAAGTAACAGGAAGGAAAAGGCTCCGCCCAGGGCGCCTGGACACTTGCCTGGCTGTCGTCCTGTCCCGTGTGTGGAGAATCCAGCCCTGCTGGCTGGAGCAGGAGGCGTGTCTGACCGGTCGGTGATGCTCACCGGGCCTCCCTGTATCTCCCTCAGACAAACAAGTTGATGCACGACAGCAAGGAGCTGCGCCTGCTGTGTGCCGAGGACGAGCAAGGCCGGACCTGTTGGATGACAGCCTTCCGCCTCCTCAAGGTACCCGCGTTTCCTAGAGACGCCGGCTCCGGCCCATTCCACCCAGTATTCTGACTGCCACGTGCAGTCGTGCACCTTCCCTGTGGGGTCTCAGGAGCTCCTCAAGGAGCCTTCACAGGGGGCAGGGCAGAGCCCTTGCTGACCAGGCACTGTTGACATGTGGGGCTGGACCCTGTGCATTGTAGGACACTTAGCAGGGTCCCTGGTCTCCCCCACTCGATGCCGTAGCACCCCCACCAGGTAAGACAAACACAAATGTCTCTAGCCATCACCACGTGTGCCCCGGGATGGAGGGGCAGGGAATGGGCCGTGGTGTATGACATCTGGATTAGGGAATAGGGCTAGAAAGGTTGGGGCCAGGAGACCAGGGAGCACAGAGTTCCTCAGGAGGGTGAGTTGTTTTCATGACCAACCATCAGATTCCTGGCTCCCTGAAAACCCAGGTCCATGAGGGACATGTGATGAGTTCTACAACTCATCATAGTGCCCAAGGGGAGAGAGTGTCCCCTGACAGTAAGTTCTAAAGGAAATGTATTGCATGGGACCTCATATAGGATAATGCCCTTGATGGCAATTTCACAGTAATTGACAGTGATTCCACCAGCTCCTTAGTGACAGGTAAGCACGTGATGCTAGAGTTCACGTCGCCTCCGTTTCCCGCCCACTGCCACTTTGTGCACATAGGTACTCCCTGTGTCTGGAATCACAGAGTCCACACGAGTTGCAAGTTCATTGACCTAGACGAACTTGCCTAGAATCCAAGGGTCTAGAGGAAATCTGTTTGGTCACCTGTGGCTGACACAGGCAGTGGCCTCGGAATCTTGTTAGTAAAACCCCCAGCCCTCACTGACGCTTCCAGCCGTTCCGAGACTCGTGGTGGCGTCACTTGAAGAAAAGGACCAGCAGAAGGAGGCTTAGCTCAGAATTCTCCTCGGAGATTTCCTTGGGGATGCCATAGAACATAAACTCTGGGGACAGGCGTCCCTCCCTGTACCTCCCTCTCCCAGAACCTTATTATTTTGTTTCATTTTTGCTGCTGATAAAACAAAAGGAGTTTAAAATGAAAATGTTACTGTTTCATAATAGAAGAGGAAATGTTAGTGTTGGAATAAGATACTATATATCATGGACTATTCCTTTAGAAGCCATATTTAAATGTGCATGCCCATCAGCAGGGACGTGGTTAAATGTGTTACAGGATATCCATTCACCCAACACTCTGCAGCTATAAACAGAACTGGCTGGCTCTCTGAGCTCCCTTGTGGAAAAATAGGATACACTGTTAACAACTCAAAAGCCAAGTGCAGAACAGCATATAGAGAGCACGCCAGCCACGTATGGGGGAAACATTTATATTTGCTGTTACGTGAGTACACATCGTGTAAGATTGCAGGAGAAAATACAGATTGGGGGAGAAGAGGCAGCTGTGCAAATGGCGGCAGGCGGGGGAGGGAAAGCTTGAACGTTTTATGTATGTGTGTGTGTGTTTGCTTTTGGTCTGCATATATATATACTTTATTTGGGAAAAAAACCAGAAAGGGGCATGAGAAAGAAAAACACTAGCATGCCTGGCGGGGCTGTGGCAGCCCCCCCGCCGCGGCCCTGGTGGCTGACCTGACTCTGGCTTCCTCCTCCAGTACGGAGTGCTCCTGTACCAAAGCTACAGGGTCCCCCAGCAGAAGAAAGCCCTTCTGTCCTTCTCCACCCCAGTGGTAAGTAAACCTGCGACCGTCGACCGCCGAGGCCCTTCTCAGCTGCCGCACCCGCCCGTGCTGTGGACGTCTCATCTCAGGAGGTTGCCGAGAGCAGCTGCAGAGCGAGCTGTGTCTCACACAAGCAGCGTGTCCCCCAGCATCCCATGTCCCAAGGGCTGGCTTTGTGGTCTCAACAGTGGGACTGCCAGGAGCGAACCCCTCTGCCATCCCTCCCCGCAGTTCACAGTCCCCTCCGGGAGGGTCAGAGAGATGCTCAGAATGGCCACCAGCAGCCTTGGCTGCACCAAGGTGCCATAGTCCCACGTTTGCCTCCCTTCATGTCCCCCCTGAAATCCACGGGTACGGTGAGCATGATGCCCGAGCCCTCGCTGCTGAGGGTTGAGAGATCATAGTGGGTCTTCTTGGTCCTCAGAACATACTTTGCTTCGCAAAGGTGCAGAAACATGCATCCACTAAAATGTGATCGTAAAGGCCCTTCAGCGTCTGTTCCTAAGACACTGTGCCATATTGTGCCACCCAGAGAGGACCCGTGTTTCCCTGAACGGCCACACCTGAGGGAAGGATATGGATGCTGGTGGGGACCGGGCTCAGTCGTGGAATTTGCACTCCTCTGATGCCTAGTAGCACCAGCTAGGGAGCATAGGACAGACCTTACGGTGCACACCCCACACTCGCCAGCAGCCTCACCAGCAGCCTTTGAATACCGAGAGGGAACTGGAACAGTTCTTATTCTTCTTAAGAGAACCCCTATCCAGTTGCAGCTCAAGGGCCCTTCCATAGCTGAATTTTCAACCAGACCCTCAAAGGGTGGGGAGAGGAAAGGGGCCATGCCATCTCCCTTTCCCTGGCCGTCTTTATGGTTGTCTCGTGCCGAGGCTCCCCTGGGAGCTGCTGTGGCCTGGTCCCGTATACTTCAAGATGTTATGGCCTTGTCTTTCTAGCGCAGTGTCTCTGAGAACTCCCTCGTGGCAATGGATTTTTCTGGGCAAACAGGAAGAGTGATCGAGAACCCAGCGGAAGCCCAGAGCGCAGCCCTGGAGGAGGGGCACGCCTGGAGGGTGAGCAGCAGCCCCCCCAGGACAGGCCCCTGTGCGGTCCCCTGTGCACGCCACCACGGGTCTTCTCCAGGAGAATGGCTCTGTGGGGCTGGCAAGGGGGTGAGGTATTGGGAGGGAAGGTGGCAGTGAGTTCACGGGGAAAGCAGCGTGCTGGGCCCCTCACGTTCCCAGCACCCAGCCAACCCCAGTCTCCTGTCCTCGGGGCTCCCCAGGTAGGAGCAGAGGAGCAGCAGAGCCCGCTGGCCTCTTGGCTGCTGAGTTGCTATCAGGGGCCGTCTGCGGAGAGCGCAGAGCCCACGCCTCGTGGCTCGACCCGTAACTAGCTCCGTGGCCTAACAACCATAAGCTCTTGTTCTCTGTGGGGCGGCTTTCACTCTGTGGCCCAGCGCCCTGCCCCCCCCCCCAGGCCAAGCTCCCCGCCCCAGGTGTGTGCACAGGTGCTTGGTCCTGCCCGTCTGCTGCCTGGGGCTAACGTGGGCATTTCTTTTGCAGAAGCGAAGCACACGGATGAATGTGCTAGGCAGCCAAAGCCCCCTCCACCCTTCTACCCTCAGTACAGGTAAACATGGCGTGTCGGCCGGACCTTTTGTACATAAAGAAAATAAGACGTGCGCCCCAGAGGTGGAGGGGGAGTGGGCCCCGTGGGTCAGAGGCAGCTGCGCGGTGGGGCGCCGGCCGGCCGCAGGGCCAGGCCCACCCTCCTTGCTTCCCTCCCACAGTGATCCACCGCACACAGCAGTGGTTCCATGGCAGGATCTCCAGGGAGGAGTCCCACAGGATCATCAAGCAGCAAGGGCTGGTGGATGGGTAAGCACCTCCGCCCGTGGGGGCCGGCGTCCGCCCAGGTTTGGTTGTGTGTTGTGTGGGCATGTAGTCCGCTCAGCTCCCCAGAGCATCCGGGACGGTGAGACCCTCACTAAAGAGGAGAACACGTGCCCAGAGGTGTGACTGTTGCGTGGGGCTTGCCCACTAGTGTCAGAGGAGAGCTTGCCACCCATTTCTGTCACACTCTATTATCATCCTCTATCTCTTTGTTGAAACTAAACAGACATAGAACATTAGCCAGTTATTTCTAATCAGGCCATGGACAAATGGGAAAAAATAGTTTTGCTTACACTTGTTGATTTGTGCGTGCAGTCAGCCAGCTTTTGCTGAGAACAAACAACCCCACACCTTAGGGGCTTAAAAGAACAAAGCATGTCATTTCTTACAACTGGAGTCCATAGAGTGGCTCTTGTCACCTGGGCCAGCTCGGTGTGGGCTGAGATGGCTTCACTCACATGGCTGGTGACCGGTGATGACTGGGCACCATAATGATGGGGTGAATGGGCACATTTCCAGCAGCCATGGCTGCACTCACCGGCTCCATGTGTCATTAAGGGCTACGAGACCCTCATTTTCTGTTATTCCGTCATCATTTCTTAACTGAAATTCTTTCCCTTGCCATACATTTGGTTTCCTGGAAAATGTAGCTAAATACTTGATTTCCCCTTAATTGTCAATTTTCAGAATAGCGACTTGGTGTTCTATCTTCCAGTAGTGACACATGAGGTGGTTTTTTTATTCTTTTTTGACTGTCATTATAAACTTAGATGCTTATGTGTTTGATTTATTTCAAGCAAAACATATTATTCTTGACCAGTGGGATCTCTTTCAAGTTGGTCCCTGGGTGCTGCTGACCCAACACTAATAATTTAATTTCATTGGTGACACGGTACATTAGGCTCACATGACACATTTTCCCTAATTATTTCTCATGGAAAATGGTGTCTGGAGACCATAATCTGTAGGTCTTTTCCATGGACAGAGGTAGGACATAGGCTTTTCTAAACTGAAAAATAAATTATGGGTTCACATTGAAATTGCCAATTCAAATTGAAAGTTGCAGGGTTTTCACTTTTTTTATTTTATTGCATCTTTCTTCTCTTATTCTGAAACCCTTACTAATGATATTAACTTACTTATTTGTTTTACCCCACTCTGTACTTATTTGCTTTATCCCATATAGCAACTTGAAAATCCTAATACTAGATTTCTTCCGTAAGACTCCTGAATTCACATTTCTTCGCAGTCCTTTTAGTCCTTAAGGAATGTTAAAAGACCAAGCTCAGACTCATTCTCTGTGGTTCTGCTTCCAAACTGTTAATGTGGCAGCTTCGTTTGTGTCCGTTCCTTTCCAGTTTTTGTAAGTGGATCTGATTTTTCTTTTCGGTTCACATGGCGATTTTGTAAGGTTTTGAAAACATGTCTGCGGTTCCAAAGTCAAAACTATAACACAAGGCACTTTCTCTGTTGACGATGCTCTGCCCTCTGCCCCACAGTAAGCAGCCATTTTTATCAGTGTTTGTTTATCCTTCTGTTGTTTCTTTCTTAAAAGATAGGCAGCCCCTGTTTGTTTTCCTGTTCTGCCCCTCTTTGTCCTGTGTCCTGAGGGTCGGCTCCTACTGTGTCCATGGTTTCCAGGTCCATGTTCTGGCTCCATCATTTCATAGTTTTGCTGCATTCTCTTAGACATGGGAGTGTTGGGTGAAAGGGCAAAACCTGACGTAATATTGTAAAATATTGCCAGGTTCCCTTTGGCAGGGCAGGCACCTCACAGTGACTCCTCAGAAATACAGAGGGTGCCCCAAAAAATGTATACGCAGTTAAAGAAAGGAGAACTGTGTTAAAATTGTGATACTCAATATATACCGATAACAAAAGATGAATACGAGTCACGTTTGACTCCTGCAATTACAAGAGGTGCTCACAGTGGTTCCCATCAGCGTCCAGGCACTTCTGATGACGGCGAACTACAGCTTGAGCCACGTTGACCAGAGTGTCCACGTGTGTACATTTTTTTGGCAGCCCCGGTATATGAGAGGGACAGTTCTGAGGCCTCACCCGGGAGGCTGAGGGGGAAGTTGTCACTGCATTTCTCTCAGGAAAGGAGCCTGAGCTTCCGCCCAAATCCGTTTGCATTTCTTTTACTTCTTTCAGTTCTTGAGGCCTGTTGACATCCTTGGCCCAGTTTTCTAGATCTACTTTGGGAGACGTTCCCACCCCCACCCCCACCCCTTCCATTTATCTTTTGACTTTGCTTCTGTTTGAGGTTTTGTTTTTTTCTTTTGTTTTTGTTTTTGTTTTGAGTGTACAAAATGTTTTAAAAAGTTGGTCCCCATTTATCATTTCTGTCCCATATCCTCTGGATTTTTGAGTCATACTCATGTAAGTTTTACCAACTCCTAAATCGTAAAGGAATTCGCTCACATTCTCTCCAGAGCTTGTTTCTTTTCTTTCTCCCTTTCCCTCTTTCTTTCCCTCCCTCTCTCCCTCTCTCTGTTCTTTTCTGTTTTGCTTGTTTGTGTAGGTCCCAGATGCATGGAGAAGTCACAGGTGTACTACGTAAAGAATGCATCTTATTTTATTTTCTTTCCCAAGTGGCTATACACTTGTTCCAAAACAACTTATTTGAGATGTCAACCTTATCATAGGACAGTCCCCTCTGAAGCATTAAAAAGGCCTCCGCCTGACTATCAACAAGTGTGCTTCTCCTCTAAGGTCCGGCATGCCGGGGGAGGGGATAGCCTGGCCTCTGGAATTCCTTTCAGCGACCTTGTTTGTGTTTCGATGTGTTCCCGCGGCTGTACTTGTTTGCAGCCCTGAGCCACGTCAGAAGAGAGCCCGGTGATGTTCTAGTGCTGTCACTGTTAACAGGCCAGTCCCTGCCGTTCCTTCTAAGGCAGGTGAGCAGGTTTGCTTGCCTGGTGACATCACACTTGTGGAAAAGCGAGGGTTCCACAGGAGCTGTAATCTGGTGCTGTAGCCACTAGTGTCCCTCCCAGGGCCGAGGCTGGTGACGTGGACCCTGCATTCCTGAGGAGCTGCTGCGATCTCAGGGGTGTGGGGGACCTGTGTGCCTGGAGGAAGCTTCCCCGGGGACTCTGGGATCAGGCCAGCAGTCACTTCGCTGCCCCTCTGGTGGGGGCCGTGAGGGGTGTTAGCACACTTGGTCCACGGCCATGAGTGTCGGCCGTGAGTGTCGGCTCTGTGTTTTGACTTGTGTTTGGGGTTCAGCATTCCCCAGAGTCGAGTCCCTGGGGCAGGTGTCACACCTTTCCTGCCTGGTGAGGAATAGGGGCATTGTGGCTGTGGTGGCGGCTGCTGTGTTTATAGGCAGGAGCACCTCTGTCCTCCCCATGTCTTTGCTGTCACTAAGGTCATAGCATTCAATCCCGCCGTCTGGCTGCTGGCCGCCTGGCCGCGACAGAAGTAAAAAGGACAGGGCCCGTTGGGGTGTCAGCACACTGATGCCACCTCGTCCTGCAACCTTTAATTCCTGTGTTTCCGGAGGAAAGCTTTTGGGAAACAGGCCCATTATATAATCAATTCCGGATCTTTAGTGATCCCAGCAGAGATGTTGAGGGAAGCCAATGACCCCCGCTGGGTGGGAGGAGACTCCCTGGTCCAGACCTGAGTTCTTTGCAGCTTCCTCTTCCCTGGATTTTCCAGACTTATTTAACTGTGTTTCATTTCAACATTATAATCTAGAAACTGATGATGTAGCTGATTACTGCCGTGTGTTTCCTCTCCGGCCGCTTCATCACTGGGACTTCCTTCTTCCGCTCCGATATAGAACCCCTTCTCTCACCAGCCAATTTCCAGATTTGTTCCTGGAAAAGCAGTGATTTATGCTTCTTTGTGCTGTTTTAACATTTTAAATACTTTGAACCGATTTCTAATTGTAGAAAAGTGGCAAGAATAATATAATGAATTCCTATATACATTTTAGCCAGTTACCTCAGCCGTGAATGTTATAACACATTCGCTTCGTCATTCTCTCTCTTTCTGCTTCTGTCTCTCCCCTTGTTCTGTGGGAATAAATTGTGGCATGATGCCCTTTTATTCCTAATTATTTCGGTATAAAATTTCTAAAAACAAGGACTTCTTATTTAACCATAATACCGATATAAAAATTAGGTAATTAACATCAGTGCAGTGCTCCTGTCTAATGCACACACGTCCCTCTTGACCAGCAGTCCTCACTAAGTTTCTTATGCTAGAGAAAAAAAACGTTGCAATCCTGAACCCTCTCCTATGCCAGCATGTCTCCTGAGCCTTCCTTTGTCTTCCACTGACACTTGTTATGAGTAGAAGCCAGTAATTCTAGAATGTGCCGTGGCTCTGGGGAGCCTGTTCGCTTCTGGTTCCGTGTGGGTGTCGCGTTTTGGCAGAAGCACCCGGAAGTGCGGTTGAGTCATCGTCATCGCTTCCTGTTAGGGCGGGTTGTCTCAGCCCTGGTGGTGTTGACTTGAATACTGGATGAAGGTTGCATTGACCCGTTTCTCTACTTACTGTACAGTTACTGTTTCCCCTCTGTAATAAGTAAGTACTAGGGGTGGATGCTTTGAGACTAGGAAAGTCTTCTGGTGGTCGTCAAATTTCAGCTGTTGGCTTTAGCATCCTTTAACGGTCCTTTCCCTCATCCATGGTAGTCTGGTGACTGCCGGGTGGTGGTTTTCTGACCCATATTCCTGCTGTTTATTTAGCTGGCCCTCAGCTGTCAGGAAGAGCTTTCCCTTCTCTCCTCTTACCTTATTTGCTCATTTATTTACAATACCGGTATGGGCTCGTGGGTTCTCTTTTATTCTAATCTATGGCTTACGATCCATTCCTTCTAGTATTTACTTTGAGGTCCAGGTTTGGTCACGCTGCCTCCTGGGTCATCGTTCTTTTAGCACTTCCTTACTTCCTGGAACAAAATGTTTCAGCTGCATCTTACAGTTTCCCTGCCTCAGTTATAGGTTACAGAACCCACAGTGTTCCCAAGGAGCCCTGCTTCCTTTCAATGAAGAGTGACATTCAGAAACCATAGTCTGGGTGTAAAGGGCGCTGTTGCCACTAGAGGCTCCACGGATGCTAAGGCATCCTGCAGTGTCGTGGCTCCAGGCCCCGGTTCTCAGATGGCGCAGGGCAGTGTGTGTGTGTGTGTGTGTGTGTACGCGTGCGTGTGTGTGCATGTGTGTGTGTGCGCGCGTGTGTGTGCATGTGTGTGTGCGTGTATGTGTGCGCGTGTGTGCATGCGTGTGTGTGCGCGCGTGTATGTGTGTGCATGCATGTGTGTGTGTGTGCACGCGCCCACGCGCAGATTTATAAATATTAACTCTGGATTTTTAAAATTAACAATCAATTGATGACTCTCCGTCCCCCAGGCTCTTTCTCCTCCGTGACAGCCAGAGTAATCCAAAGGCATTTGTACTCACATTGTGTCATCACCAGAAAATTAAAAATTTTCAGATCTTACCTGTAAGTATTGATTTGTTTCATACTAATCCTCATTTTTTTTTTTTTTTGCTTTCTGGTTTTATTCTTAATGCCATTTTCAAGTTACATACTAACCAGACTATAGATCATTAACTATCATACAGTCCCACAGGTGAGATACTTTCAAGAGTTTCTGAGAGGTTGGTTCTGTGAGAATGTGAACCTTGTTTCCCGATAAATTACAGGAGTTCCCAGTTTAGTTGGGGATAAGATACACAAAATGAATACCAAATGTTTTACATAATGAATTGGTACTGACAACTTTCGTGAACTATGTCCTGTGGAACCCAAACCCAGGAAGTATGTGGGTTTTCAACTATGCAGGGGTCGGCGTCCCTAACCCCCACATAATTTAAGGGTCAACTGTATAGTTCTTTCAGGAAGATTTTGTGGAGTTCCTGCATTTCAATAAAAATAGTTACCAAATAATCCAGCATCTGGAAAAGTTGCTTTTCCTCCATGATCTTATTAATCTTTTAATAGCAAATCCAACATTTGCTTCATAATGGAGCGAAGTGGACGTCAGGATTGAAGGAGGCTGCAACAAGGTCCAAGGTCCTGCAACAAGGACCCAGGGCTGTGTCCTCCTCCATGGGGCCTGCCGTGTGGATGGATGCCCACAGGCTAACTGGTCTACCTCTGCCTCATGACTAGGCAAGCTGAGAGGAACTTAGAGCACTTCCGCATGACCGTGTTAGGGAACGGGGGAGCCAGCTGTGCCCGGCAGACCTTAGGGACTTGGCAGAACCCAGCGCAGACACCCCTCTCCCCACCTTCTGCCCTGACATTTTCTAGCGCGCCTTGCTGACTCCATGTGCTTGTCTTAGGAACCGAGCCACGGGCAGGCGGAGCTACTGCTGACCGTGGGCCCTGCTCTGTTCCCTGAGGTGTCCCTCTAACCTGGTGAGTGTTCTTGTGTCTCTTAGTATGAGGAAGATGGGCAGATGTTCTTCAGCCTTGACGACGGGAACACCAGATTCTCTGACCTGATCCAGCTCGTTGACTTCTACCAGCTCAACAAGGGAGTCCTGCCTTGCAAACTCAAGCACCACTGCATCCGCGTGGCCTTGTGACCTCAGATTTCGTCACGACTGACGACGGGAGGAAGTTGACACTGGAACGGCTAGGAAGTGTCTGCGTTTTTGAGAATACACATGATTCTGTACCTTGGGAGCGAGATCAGTTCCTTCGGTGCCAACCAACCAAGATTGATTAGTTTGTTGGACTTGGCGATGATTTGCTGCTGCGGATCCAAGAGGATCCCTCTTTCTGCGCCGGCCAAATCGGGGGTGGGGGGTGGGGCACGGAAGAGCAAGCATAAATTTGAGGATAAACTGGAATGATCATCTTGGCTGGGCCACGTGGGAACCGGAGCGAAGTAATTGGAAATGAACTCTTGCCCTGGAATAATCTTGACAATTAAAACCGACATGTTTACTTTTTTGTATCGATCACTTTTTGCACTCCTTGGTCTTCACGGTCGGACTCGGCCTCTGGTGGAGGGGATGTGGCTTTTTTGGTGCCTACAAGATGGAAAGACAGTTTTGAATGGGCCAACGTCAGAGATGGAGCACGGGGCCCCATATGATTCCAGAGGGCGGCCCCGCCTTCGCAGGTCACCACAGGTGGATTCAGCTTCCAAATAATGAACACCCTTGCCCTTCCCAGTATACTTGAAAAGCTTTTTTAAAAATAAAAGGTGTCACCCGTGGTCAGCATTTGGCATGTTTTGGGGACCAGTCAGGCAACCACGGTCTGTCAATCACTTTTCTCTGCACAGGTGTCCATGCTTGTGTTACTAGCATGTCGTGTCTTCCACAGTTCAGGAGACTGGATGACTTTGGAAAACCCACTGTTCCACACAGGGCAGGGCCAAGTGGCCGCTCTTCTAGTCGGAGGCAGGCCGGCCTTCTTGAGACACACCTGGTGCCCAGCAGTGGATGCCATGCCTCTCTGTCTGTCCGCCTGGGTTACTTGCAGCCTGTTCTAGAATGATCACTGCCTTACCCCCTGCCGTGGCATGAGTCCTTTCATGGCTGTCCTCCCTCGGGGATTAAAGGATGTAATAAGACAATGGCACCCCTTGGCTTCCTGCAGTGGCTGTGGGTTTCCATGGTGATAAAGATGGAAACATTGAAAGGGCACATGAGCAGCCCAGCATTTAGAGGTCTGTGCTTGAAGACCCCCGCCCCACTGGAGCCCCCAGAAGCCAGCGCCGTGAGGCCGCTGGGGGCTCCTCTGCTGGCTTGTACCTCACAGCAGTTTGAACGTTGAGGAGTTCTGTCAACACAGCACTGCTTCCCACTCCGGGAGCCAAGTCAGACGGTGGCTTGAGCTGTTCCTCATCCCCACTGCCCTGTCCCCCGAGGGAAGTTATCAGGTGTGAGCATGGCCCTGACTTTACTTTGGTCTCCGACAAGCATACCGACTGCTGTGGTGAAAAGTGATTTTCAGTTCCAAAAGAACGGCTGTCCCACTTGACTGACCCCTCTGAATGTTGTGCCACTGGCCTATCCCCCGCTGACCCCACCAGGCTCCCCAGAAACACCCTTGCCGACCCCCAGGGCTTCCCAGAAATACACACACACACACACACACACAGTTCAGACAGACCCAACAGGCTTCGGTAACGCAGAGCTGCTGTCAGTCAGTCTGTGGTTTAGACACACTGTATTTTAGTTTACAGGCCACACTAGCTGTTTTCCACGAAAGGCCTGCTTATACAAATGAAGAATTTTTAGCCAAACATGTTTTTAATCCTCAACGCTCAATTGAACGCGTTTTCCTCCTGTCGTAGCCAGCTCATCTTTCAGACCGTTGACGTCAAGTCTTGCCTGGCAGCGAGCGCGCTGCCCCCAAACCTCACTGAAGGGGCTGTCTCTTTAGTGACTGTTACACAGTTTTCTCGTCACTGGTGGGGTGTAAAAACCTTAAAAAGCATACAAAACAAAACTCTAGAATTCCCCCTCTGTTTACATAGACCAGTATCCACCAGTGGCATGAGACTCTCACACCCCCTCCGATAGACAGCTCATGTCTGCAGTATTTCATATTTATAACTATGCATTTTATTTAAAAGGAGAATAGAAGCTTGACTCTGACTCAGTTTTGTATGTAGCTGGTATGACATAGTCTTTTGGACCTTCCCGGCCACCGTGAATTTTCGGCGCGTGCAGCCTTGGCAGCATCCTGCCTCGCCCTGTGCTGGGTGGCCGGGAACGCCACCTATAGCCAGCCAGTCCTTCCAGGAGGCAGGCGTCCGGCCCCGCCAGCCCCAGGGCGGAAGGACATCTGACTTTTATTTTTGTATTTAAATGACGTGAATGTAAACGGGACAGCTCAGGGTCGTTCTGGAGCCTGTTGACTTCTTCTCTCTGCCTGTGATTTTCGTTTCGTCATAAAAACTCCATGTAGCAATCTGGACGAAGTTGAGAAGGAAACCGCCACATGCTTCGGGCATCTGGGTTTCCTAGACCTCTGTTACCTTACATGTTAGAGTTCCAGGACATTTTGTTCTTTGCTAAGCCTTGAAGAAATACGTGCCTCGTTGTAGAAGTTTTGTCTTCTCTTTTCTGCATTTAATGCCTGACGGTTTGGCCCATTGGTGCACCTTTGGGGGGTGGGACTTGCTCTCAGCAGATTGTGACGTCACAGCACAAGCCTTGTGACCGCAGAGTGGCCTGATATGTAAACGTTTTCAGGGAACGCAGAAGGTGTTCACTTACGAGACAAAACCTTTGTTCCGTGCGCTTTGCTCCTCTCTGTACATAGCTCTTCGGCTCATGAACCTAATTGTAAACTTTCAGGTATTTTTGTACAAATAAGGGACTGATGTTCTGTTTCTTGTAATTCGAAATAAACATTAATACAGCGTTCTTCATTTTCTGTTGCGTGTAGTGTCTGTTTCTGTATTTTGATAACACTCCCACTGGTCAGCCACTGAAAAACTTCTGAAAGTTATTTAGAATATTCACAATGTGCTTTTCTGCACCGGTTAAAAGCGAGTTATAAAGGAAGTGGTGTGTGACGGGCACGGTTGCTTGGCCCCTGCCGAGAGGCTGAGGGCTCATATCAGTCCCCAGGCTGGGTGGGCTCTGTGTGGGTGCCGGGACCCCCGCAGCTGACTTCTCCCTGCAACCCCACCACGGGAACCACACAGCTCAATGCCTCATAGGGAGTCAGATCTCCACTCAGGTTTAGCAGACGCCTCAAGAAACCCAGAAAAGGTCACGTGTGACAAGTCCAGTGGCATGTTTTATACTGCAGGGGGACAAAGTGGCAAGAACCTGGATTTTCTAGTCAAGCAAGAAATTGGCAGAAAGATGAAGAGAATGGACGCCCTGTGTCTCTGCTTCCCAGGACCTCGCCTGGGGGACCCAGATGTACCACTGACCTCCCCACCCACCCCAGGCAGGCATAGGCTGAGTGCATGGTCACGAGCCAGCCGTGTCCACCAGCAGGAGCACACCAGGGACATTTTGAACTCTCCTGTCACTTGGTTTCAGAACCCAAGTCCTTGATTTGTGATAGCCCAGCCCTCTAAGGCAGACCGCTCTTAGGGAAGAGCAATAGTAAGTGTGTGTGTGTGTGTGTGTGTGCGCGTGTGTGTGTGCGCGTGTGTGTGTGAATGCGCATGCGTGCGTATGGTGGGGCTGGCGTGGGACTGTGTGTAGGGCGTGTGTGGTGTGTTCAGGGTGTGGGAGGGGGAAGTTAGCGCTGTGCGGGGCGGGGGACATGTGGGGTGCAGAGAGCCAGGCCGGAGGGCAGGCTGCACGGTGCATGGCCTGTGAGAGGTGGCTGTGTGGCAGTGTAGGGCACCGTGACGGAAGAGCCTGCCGTTTCCACCCTTTTGGAGCCCAGGGTCGGGGAGCAAGCGCTGGGCCAGGGTCAGAGCAGGCTTTGCTGGTCCCTCCAAGGACGATGACACTCAAGCATCACACAGGTAAATGGGTGGAATTAAAACTTTAATCTTGCTCTCCTTGCTGGGATCACATTGTTTTGTTGGTTTTTAAAATATATTTTGAGTTATTTGTAAAACTTATTAGAAGGGATTTTTTTTTAAATAATAAAAGCATTAGCTTGTTACATATCAACAGTAAAATACCCTACACCTGGGTTTTAGTGTAAACTCAGTGTTGCCCCTTTCTCATCTTGGAAGTTCTACACTGACAAGAATTCCCTTCACCTTTCTGCCAGTTTCAGGTTTGACTGGCTATCGCCCAGGTCCTTGTCACTTTCACTGTCTCGCTGCAGTAGAAAAAGATGCCATTGGCCTTATCAGTGTGATCTGGGGTTAGCAATGCTCAACTAAGGGAAATTTTCCCCAGGAAACGTGACATTCTTGGTGTCACAGCTGAAGACTGCTAGATTCTGGGCGCTGCCCAGATGCTGCTGGGCACAGCGACGACCGGCCTGGGCCTGGCGGGCGGGGGTGCACCTGTGCCAGACACAGCCCCCCGATGTCCCTTCCCCGAGGCACAGCGCCATCTTTCCTGGTCCTGTTCCAGGTAAGAGGTGTCCCCCTCCTTCACTGACACACGCCTTAGACGTGGTCAGTGCTCCCAGTGCCTCTGTGTTTCTCATATCCTGTGATCTCAGCAGGCTTGCAGTGTGCCTGGATGGTTACGTTCCCTTCATTTCCACTCTGCATCTCCGCTTAACAGAGCCCCACTCCCCAACCGAAGGGCCCCAAGTCCCCGTGGGCTGGGGGCAGCTTAGACACCTGCCTAAGGATACGTGACTCCTCCCCACAGTGGGGGCTGGGTGCTGCCGGCCGCAGCCCCAGAGGGGTCTTCAAGCTTCACTCAGCGGGAAACGTGTCCTGTGGAGAAGCCGCACGGCCTAGCGAAAGCCACCAGGATGCACATGTCGTATCAACAAGGCCCAAAGCAGACACTGAACGCAGCGCTGGCCACGATTTATTGCTCCTGAGCCCACAACTGCCGGCTGCTGTCCCTCTGCCTGTGGGCTGTCCCTGGTCACCAGAGCTCGCCCTGCCCTTCGGAGCGGCGCCTGCCATGGTGACCGTGCTGCCGTCCTCCCCTGCGTGCCAGTCCCACACCCTGTGGGGTTTTCCGAGGTTACTAACAAAACAAACTACTTGCTCTTCAATCTTTGTCTCAGAGTCAGCTTGAAGGGAACCCAGACTAAAATCAGGACATGCTGGGGCCAGACAACGACGTTTGGGTGGGAAGGCCCTCTCACAGAGGCCGTCCCCACAGCCCCAGGAGGCATTCATGTGCTTTCCAACCCAAATCTCGGGAGGGTTTTTTAATCTTTATTAAATGTATTGGGTTGACCTTGGTTAATAAAAGTATACAGATTTCAACTGTACATTTCTATAATACATCAGGAAGATGTTTTAATGTCTGAACAAATGATTTCATAGTTCCTCTTGAAAAAGAAACCTGTGAAAGGAGCAAAGGGTTTTGTGTGTGTGTGTGTGTGTGTTTGTTTTTTAAGAAAACGAAGGGAACTGTCACCCTTCCACGGCCGCAATGAGTGGGAAAGTGGTGATGCTTAAGTCCTGCATGGACATGCGTGGACAAGTCACCAGAACCACGGCCACTGGCTCGAGAGGCAGGAAAAGGAGAGGAGGACCTTTTCCCAAAACTAGTGATGGGAGAATCGGCTTACTCTTTGGGGTGGGGGGATTAGAACTCTATCCTGTGCCTTACCCCAAAATAAATCCCAGATGGCGTGAAGATCTAAAAGATAAAAGTACCACAAGGAGATAGAGGAACACACATATGCATTCTGCGTGGGGCACTGGTTCCCAAACCGGACACCAAACACCCCGGAAGCACGGAGTTGGGGTCAGAGATTGGGACACACAAACGGACAACTCTGACACCCAGGAAGAGAAACGCGTCAGCCTGGGGGAAGTGTATTGATGGTGATGAAATGTGGTTCTATTATTAAGTGGGGAGAAAGAGGTTGCCAGTAGGATGTACAGTTTTATCTCAAGGTTGTGAACACATGTGCACGCCTGGAGAAAACCTCAAAGCCTCTCCCCGTGTTCACAGCAGCTCGCGCGCTCAGAGGTAGGACTATGCGTGTCAGTCATACATTATTAGTTTTGGAACGGCGTCTCGGTGGTTTCTTTCCGGAGAGCTAACGTGCCTTGTGCACACTGGAGTGGCCCACGCACGTGTGTGCGTGGAGATGGCCAGAGTGCCCGCTGGTTAAACTAGAACCTACAGCAAAAGAAAGGTGCCCCTCAGCAGGAGAGCTGGCTGGCATGGCAGCATAAAGGAGCCAGCCAGGGGTGCGTGTCGGGGGGAACACCCCAGCCGGGAAGTGGGTGATCTGAAGTCATCCAACCAAGCCCAGGGACTGGTCCCATCTCAACAATCACCTTCCACTGTCGCTCAAGTTCCCGTCAGTTTGTCTACTGGGAGAGAAACTGCTGGTCAAAATGACATTACCCTTCTTTTTGTAAATGCCAAAATGGTGTGCCCTGATCTCTCCCTCTCCAGCCTGTGACGAATGCCCCTGTCACAGCCGCTGTCCTCCTCGCCTTGGACCCTGTCCATTCGTGAACTTCCTGGAACACGGCCTCACACCCACTCTGCTATGGGTCCTGCTGAGCCCCGAGTCTGGAACGGCGGCAGCTTTGCCAGAAAGACCAGCCCCGTGTCCCTCGGGCTTTGCTCCTGCCATCCTGTGTGGCTGTCTCAGCCCGGCCTTAAACTCACATGCAGTTCTGTCCACTTTTGTTTCTCTAGAGGCTCATGAAAATAACACCTAGAGCCCTGCTTCACGCACCTTAGCTCTCACCCCACTGCGCTTGGATGGGGAAGAGCTGGGACGCTGCAGCTCAGTGGCGGGCTCTCCGAAAGTCAGGAGGCCCTGGGCCAGGCAGGCTTCCCACAGGGAAGGGCTGGCATTTATGGGATGAC
>NW_017731541.1:1262215-1399515 GCF_001890085.2 Hipposideros armiger | reverse complement strand
AACGGGCATTATTTCTGTGTATGTAGGTCTTCGGCGTCTTCCCATGAGCCTTTAGTTTCTTCACAGGCCTTGCACATCTTCGATGAGATTTTGCTAACATCAGCCCTGCTGGCCTGTCCCTCACGGGAGTCCTCTCTTGTCATCAGCACGGAGGGCGGCACAGCAGCTGGCCATAGGCGCCTTCACGGGTGCGGAGGCAGCTTCACGCCCGGACTTTGGAGCCCGACGCCTGTTTCCTTCCTGCTGCATGTGAATCCGAACTGTCTGCTTTCTCCTGCTCTTGCGCACTCCAACCCCCGGCTGCCCTTCTGAGCGAAGCTGGAGTGACGCGCGCACACCCATGCTGGCGCTCTGCCTCTGGACCCCCGTGGCTGGCCTTTCCCTGTGAGCCCAGGCCAGGCCCCGCTGCCTGCAGCCCCCGCTCGGAGCTGTGCCCTCCACACCGGCAGCAGCGCCGGGCACAGTGGGCTTCTCTCCCTGTGTATTCTTTCGTGATCTGCCTGCCACCCTGCAGTGAGACCCCACAAGCAGACCTGGACACACCCAGCAGGAGGGCAGGCTGGCCTGCTGGTGAGGAGTGTGGGTGACGCCCGCTCAGTCACATGTTAGCTGTGTGACCTTGGGCAAATGTCCTAACCTCTCTGTGCCTCGATCTCCTCATCTGTAAAATGGTGATGATGAGAATATCTTCCTTGTAACGTACTTGTGAGGGATTGAATGATGTGAAGCTACCAATAATCGAACCTTCATAAATTCCAGATGTTATTACAGTGACTCTTTGTGAGATGGGAGGGTTCATGCTTTTCTCACAGCCCCTTGTCCAGAGGTCAGTGCTGGGTGTCAGCCCGGCACCACACCTGCACCCCCCGCCCATGTGGCCTCCATGTATCAGCCAGGGCTTACCAAGGGCAGGCGCTGGGCTGAGCTGTGTGCTGGGAGGGGCTTCCCCACAGCGGTGCAATGGCCCCAGGCCCTCTCCTGGAGCCCTGCACACATGGCCCCCTGTTCCCCCCACACGCACACACTCGTGGGGCCTAATTGCCTTGTTGCTCTGATGTCCACGCCCAGCTCCCTCCTGGCGAGGCAATGCATGAGTCTGGTCCCTGGACAGCCAGCCCACCTGCGAAGAAGCAGCCCTGTCCTGGAGGCCATCTTCCCTGGCCCTCCACCACATGAGACACACGTTCTGTGAGGAGACGCTGCTTAATTAAACCCAGGTGCGTGGCCTTCTAGGAAGAGATCCTAGCTCCCGACACAGGCCCTGAGTGTGTGTGTGTGTGTGTGTCTGTGTGTGTGTGGACTATGTGTATGTGCATACATGTGTGTGTGATGTGTGCACTGTGGGTGAGCATGTGCACATGCATGCACACACGTGTGTGTGGGACTACATGTGTGTGCATACGTGTGTGATGTGTGCACTGTGGTGAGCATGTGCACGTGCATGCACGCACGTGTGGGGGGACTACATGTGTGTGCATACGTGTGTGATGTGTGCACTGTGGTGAGCATGTGCATGTGCATGCACACACACACACGTGTGTGTGTGTGGTATGTACATGTACATGTGTAGAAGGAGCAGAGGAGCCCACCTGCCTGTCCTGGTCTGAGTGGGCTCACCTAGGTCCCCTTTCCAGGCCCACAGGCTCTGTGCTCCCCTTAGCAGAGACAGGAGCCACGTCCGCCTGAGCTGATCAGCCCACCCAGGTGGGGGAGGAGGGTGGGAGCCCACATCGCAGCTGGAAGAAGTTTGTGCCTTGAGAGCTGGTAGCTTCGGGGGTAAAAGAACAGGGTGCTGAATCAGATGAACCTGGGTTCAAATCCTCACCGGCCTCTGCTTCTCTCTCTGACTTAGAGTGAGGAGCTTAAGGAACTTGGCACACGGAGCCTCTGTCCCTCCTGGCATGGGGGTCCCAGCAGTGCCAGGAGAGGAGGTGGGGAGCTGCCAGCCCGGGGCCCAGTGCTATCGCAGAGCCAGAGCTCCATGCGTCGCAGGTCCAGACTCGCTTGCTCTTCACCGCCCTGGAACACAGCCAGGAAGCCTGGGTTGCTCAGAGGTTGCTCAAGAGAACTGGCTGAGTTCTGGGTCCCACACAGGGGTCTGGGAACACAGGATACCTTTCCCTTGGCCTCTTGACCCACAGCCCCAGCAGGCTCTGCTGTCCCCTAGGTCCTGCTCTGCCCTTTCCAGCCCTCAGGTCCTGGGCGGGGGTGGCTAGAGCACGAGACGACTGCAGGGGGCGATGCTGCAGGCAAACAAGCAGAGCAAGCCCCTGGCTCTGATTGGCTTTGGGGAGGCGGACACCGTCTACATAAATGGCAGTTGCATCCTCTGTGCCTTTTAACTGTCACCGAGGAGAGGAGAGAGAGGGAGGACAGAGAACAAGCAACTCCTGGCTGCTGGTGAGTACGCTCTTTGTCCTCATAGCCTGGGGACCCGCCTGGAGAGCCAGCTCCTGGAGGCTGTGACCCTGGGCTTGGGGACTGCAGGGAGGTTCGCCTGTTGCTTCGGGCTGGGTTGGTTTCCACGCAGGGACTTGGCATCCAGCTGAGCGCAGGTGGGGATGCTCTGGGAACTTGGTGAGGAAACAGGGGACTAGCTGAGTCGCCTGCTTTTTGTGTGTCATCTCGGAGGAACAAGTCAGGAAGAGTCAGAAACTTGTGATGGTTTTTCGTCCCGGTTCTCTGAGCCTTGATAAGACTTACGAAGTAAGAGTGGGAATTATTTTCCAGATGGCTCACGGTGTGTCTGGAGCCCACAGGGCCAGGAGATGGGTGGAAGGAGAAGACTGCACCAGGCAGACCCGCCCTGCTGCCCTCAGCTGTGGAGGGAAGCCGGCCAGGGCAGCCTCAGTGTACAGGGCCGGCCCGGCAGGTGGGCACGATGGAGCACACTGCTAATAAGCAAGTAAACGGCAGGTCGTGGAGCAGGAGGGGCTTGCAGACGCTGCTGCGTGGTCCTTGTGCGGGATGTCTTGCGTTCTCCCGTCTCCAGGGGACATGCGAGCAGCTGGCCTGCCTGTTTCCTTAATCCTGTCTCTCTCTTAAACGCTCCTTGCAGCTGACTGCTCTTTCACATCAGCGTTTTCCTCCTAATGGAGCTGAAAGCAAAGGTGAGAATTGCAGCATAGAAGCCGCCCTCTTTCTGCTTGGGGGTGGCCCGTGAGGTCCCCGACGTCCTGGGACAGTTAGGACCTGAGCAAGATAGGGAGTGTCTGCATGTTTCTGAAAGAGACAAAATTGTGCCCCTCATGGCAGCCTGTTTCCTTCCCCTCTCTCAGCACAGAGCCAGGTTGATTAAAATAACAAAAATAAGACAAATCCCCTTCACACCTCCACAGATTCAAAGAAATAGCCGGCAGGGCATTTACATATGCTTTCCTGTCTTCAAGACGACTTTCTGCAGGTTGCACCCTCGCCTCTTGGACAGTCCATGGGAGTCTGGTGTGGGGTGTGGGGAAGGCTGTAAGAAAATGAGATCCCAGCGGCACTTTAGAAGGGTGGCGCTGAGGTTTCTGGGGTGCTCGTGGGCATCCCTGGGGGAGGGTGCTCAGGGCACGTGGGGACCGTGGATTGGACACGGCCTCCGAGGACAGGCTCACACCCCACTGTGTTCTCCGTGGAGGCCGGGGTTTCCTGTAAGCGGTGGACTCTGGGGCCCCGGCCAGCGGGAAGCCTTCTGGTCTGAGACTTGACAGAGCCTTTTGTGGAACCACTGTGAGCTGTGTGGGCTTACAAAGACACCTGCCTCCCTGGGCCTGTCGCCTCATTTCTAGAATGGGGTCGCGTTGCTCTTCGCAGAGCTGTTGTGAAGACGAAGAGCCGAGCGGTAAAGCGCCAATGTTGGTGCCCTGTGTGCCACTCAGGGCTGTAGCTACTCAGCATGTGTCCCTTTGGAAGGGGGTAGGGGGCAGCAGGACTTGGTCAGCCTCAGCCTGTTTCTGTTTCCATGGGGATCAGCCCCGCTGGGGCTCAGTGCTCCCCCAGGGCGCCTCCTCTGCCTGTGGTAAGGTGCAGGACCCAGAGCACACCGGCGGCGGGCGGTGGTCCCCCCAGCCCAGGCCGGAGCGCGCCGGCCACGTGAGTGCAGAGGCAGCAGACAGCGCGGTGTGCATGGACGCTGGGCCCCAGGTGTGTGTGTGGCGTGGGGAGGGGGCGGCAGCACAATCCCAAATGCCCACACTCACCCCTCTATGACCGGCTGTGTGGTCCGGCACCAGCCCCTCTGAACCTTGGGAGCCGCAGTAATAACTCGCCTGGCAGGGTTGCTGAGAACATGAAGTGAGATGAGTCCTACACAGCCGAGCAGGAGGCTGGGACATACGGATTCGTTTGGTTTGTTGGGTCATAGGCTGTGACAACAGGGACAATGTGCTCTCAGGCTTTGACTTGGGGTGGGGAGCGGGCAAATGCAGGCTTCTCGGCCACGCTGGTGACAGGCCAGCACCGGTGCCCAGGGGACAGTGGAAAGTCTACAGTGACTCGAGGAGCCAGGAGTTCCCACTGCACCGATCTGTGAATAACGGAGGCTCCCTGAAGAGTGTGCCGAACCATAGTGACTGGGTTCCCAGCGTCGTGTCATAACAGGCGGTAAATCAGACACAGCCACAGATGTTGCAGCGGTGATGAAAAGAAGCAGCCAGCTAGAACGTAATTTAATAGACTCAAGTCTATAGAAAAGGCAGATGGTTGTGACCTTTTGTGAACTATTAATGTGACTTCAAGACAATATGGGAAAGGGGGGAAAGAATTGAGGAGAAAACGGGGGAAGACGCAGAGGAGGAGTCTTTCCATGGAAGAAAAATTTCTTCTGGAATAACACCAAAATGGAAAAGGGAGGGAAGTTAAAGTTAAAATTACTGGGTGGTTATTACGTATACTTTTCAGACTAGCAAACAGGAAAGAAAATGATAAAATGCGAACGATTTTAAATGTAATTAATTTTTTAAATTTAATTAGTTTAAATTGAAAGTATGAGTGAATGATAAAAGCTAGCAGAGATGGGGTATTCATGCCCGATGGTGGGTGACATTTTATATCATTCTACATTTTGTGGAAAGAAATTTGGCAACATGCAAAAAAACTGAAAAATGCACCCCTCATCATTTCATTGGGGAGGTAATACGTTTGAGAGACAAATTTAATAGGGAAACAAAGCAGCGTACACCCTGATGGCGTGGCACGGCCGTTTTCCTCATGACAGTGCCGCCATCCACAACAGTCACCAGCCGACAAACCAAATGGGAGGTGGGAGGTCCCCCAACAACACTGAGACATCTGGGATCGGCAGTTTTCATAAGGATAAATGTGAGCACTGTGTTAATGTCATCCCGCATGTTGTAATTAGGCATGTAATGTAATTATGCATATTGTAATTAGGCATGTGGGAGCCGTACGTGGGAAAAGGGTACCAAGTAATGTGCCTATCCTGATGACAACTATTTGAATTGTCTGAAATCAGGAGGGAATTGGAATAATATCAACAAGTTTCATGTTGCTGACTTTTTTTTTTCTTTTGAAATTGCTTAACGCTATGAATGTTTCAACCGCTTTACAATACGTCACAATACGGTTCCAGGGAAGTGAGTGGAAAGAGTCGTATTTTCCCATGGGAGTACAATCGAAAATCATGACATAATTGCTTAATGGCTCCTCTCCATAGAGAACTATCAGCCAGGAAAGTGCTTAGATGGGGCTTGTGTGTTAAGTGGGGAGTGGGTAACAGGCAGTGGCACAAGCCCCCTTCCTTGGCCGTCCAAGGAGCCAGGCTTTTCCCCTGAAGCCTCATCTGTGCCTGTCTCTGTCACGTGACCCTGGTGTCCTGTCAGTGCCAGACGACTTGATGGCTCGTGAGAAGAGGCTCCGCCTTTCCTCTTAACATCAGTAACGACGAACGCCGGACACAGGCAGCCAGCATGACCGTGCAGGGTGCCCTCTGCCGCAGCACGGCCCTCTGCCGTGAGCGTCCATTGCTTCAGTCTCTGACACACATGCTAAGTTAAGTCCTATGAAGCTCTAAATAACTTGACAAAGGAGTAAACCGAGGCTCAGAGAGGCCACGACGGCAGCTGACAGCCCGGGCTCAGGCCCGCTTGCTCAGAACCAGGGCTGCTGTTCTTTGTACCCCCAGTGGCCGCTAAGAGAAGGGCCCTGGGCGTCCAACACTGACTGGGTAGGAGCCCCTGTGCATCTGCTCAGGCCTGTGCTATTCTCTCTTCTGGACAGCAAACTCCACTGAGATGCTGGCATGGCACGGAGTGTGCAGAAAGCATTTCCATGCTGGGAGCACCAACCATGGAAATGGGGCTGTGTCCTGTTTAGGATTCTGCGTGGCGCTTAGTACTGTGGCCATTTGGCAGGTTGAAGAAAGAGGCTGCTACAGGTCAGCTCGCTCCGCCGCAGGCACGCCACCAGCCAAGAGCTGCCGCAGGCCCCTTGTCTTCTGGTTTGTAAGGAACATGGTGTAGACAGGGGCGCTGCCATGCCCAGTGTGGTCTTCCAGGAAATCATTACTGGAAGCTCAGGGAGAAACCAGTTTTCTGAGTTTCTAATCTTGAGGTTTAGTCCTGCTTTTTGCTGGGTTTATCAGCCCGTGCCCTGGCCAAAGCTGCCGGGCACACCCTACACCTGTGCTTGAGTCCAGTGCAGCCAGGAGGTGCTGAGCAGCGGTCGGGGCGTGGGGTCCCGCGGCGTCCCTGACCGTGTGAACCAGTCGTGCATGCTTGGCCGGGCTGCTCAGTCTCTCTGTGCCTCAGCCTTCTCACCTGTTGAAGGCAGTGATGAAGGTCCTGACAACGTCATCACGAAGACGAAATAAGGACACACAGGCACAGCTTGCCATAGTACTCGGCTCATGTAACTTCATTTAAGTGTTAACCCTTTTCTCAACCTGTGAGAGGATCCCTATTTCAACAAGAACGCCCAATTTACCAAAAGTAATTGCATGCATGGAAGAACGTGGTGGGGTGTGCGCGTGTGCGGTGTGGGGTGCTGGCTTCATTGCTGGGGGCCCCATTTGGGCACTTTGGCCTGAGGGACAGAGGGCTTGGCGGGAAGCACGGTTTCTGCTTCAGCTTCGCTACCAACCAGCTTGGTAGCAGCCCCAGGAGCAAAACAGCAGGATTTCCACTGTGTGAACAGATGGACCTGAGAGCCATGGAAGAGAAATGTGAGTGAAAGCGTGTTTCATGCAAGGAGCGGAAGGAGCCAGTTCTCTAAAAATCACAGCATGAGGTGCCTTTGCTCAGCCTCGTAAATTTATTTTTACTTAAGAAATCAATAGACTTGCTTAGAGCAGTTTTGGGTTTACAGAAAGAAAAGTTGAGCAGGAAGTAGTCCCCACAGAGCCCCTCCCCGTCCCCCCACCCCTGCGCCATTTCCCCTGTAGCGATGAAAACGTGTAACTGGACACCACCGCAGTGTCAGGCTCTTAACACATAATCCCAGTGACTTGTGTGACTTTGCAGAAGGCACGTCGTACACGCTCATTTTCACAGAGGCTGACAGGGGGCTGCAGAAAGCTTGGAGATGGGCGGCAGCGACATGGTGGCTGGGATAGGGGCCTGTGGCCCTTTGGGCGCGGCCACCAGGCCTCTCGTGGGCTTGTGAGCGTCCATTGCTTCACAGTCTCTGACACATATGCTAAGTTAAATCCTATGAAGCTCTAAATAACTTGACATCAGCTGGAGTCGTAAGTGTTTTGAGGCAAGGGAACAGTTGTTCTTACCATTAGAAACATCTTGCTAGAAACTTCCTTATGGTCTTTGTTTGAAGCTTGAGTCCTGCTGGGTTTATTTATGCTCCTGTATGCACAGAAAAAATACTCGTCAAGAAACCAGTTGATTCAGGGGAAAAGCAGCCAAATTAGTTCTGTGCTGGACGGATACTTCTGTGCTCCAGGGGAAAAAAGAGAGACAAAACCTCCCAGTCCCAGAAGCACATGTGTTTTTTGAGTCATGAATTATGGTTCATTTTTCCTGGAATAGTGTAAAAAAGAACGTAAACACTTTCTTTTTTATCAAGATGGAAAATGAAAGCCAGGAAAAGCTGAGCGCAGCCTGCAGGGCCCCAAGTTTGGAGCAAGACCATGGCCGAGTGCACGGACAGACTCAGCAGTTCTGTGGCCTCAGCCTCCCCAGAGGGGCTGACTCCCCAGACACTCAGACGGTGGACTTGGCTGGTCCTGTGCGTCTCGGGTGCGTGTCACCACAAAAGCTCTGCATCGAGGTCCCGCAGGCGCTCAACGCCACCCCCACTAGCAATGAAACATTGAGGGCCTGGTTGGGCTTTGGCCAATCACTGTGGCAGGAGTTAGACTCTAGTGGTCCAGGAAGGGGAGCGTTTCCAACTCCGACCTCAGAGACTTCTGGGGCCCAAGGAGAGGGAAATCCAAGTTCAAGTTGAAAGCCAAGAGCCTAGTCTGGGGAAGCTGAGTCAGTACTGGGCCTGGAGGGCCAGAGGCTGGGCACGAACTGGACATGAGAGGCCTGGGTGGAGGTGGGCCATAACTCTGCCCTGAATTCTGGGCCATGATGGTCTCCTGTGGCTTCTTTGTGGCCGACACGTGATGGGCTGGTAGTTCTGGCTGTCTTAAAGGCGGAGAGTGGGGTGTAATATAACATATTTGAGCAGTAAAAGGTTCAGAGGACCAAAATATTTTCCATTCATTCCTCCACTCATTCCTCCCTCATTCAGGAAACATTCTGTCCTTACGGTGATCCAGGGTCTGCGGTTGGTGCTCAAAAAACAAAAATGAGGAGCTGAGGACCCTGCTCAGCTGGGAAAGCCCACAGTCAGCAGAGGCTATCAGAGGAATCGTAAATTCCCAAAACCAAGCAACCCCGTCAGTTAGGAGGTGTGAGGGCACACAAACCTCCCTAAGCACTTGGGGCTGGGGCTGTGCTGTGCCCGTCACTGATGGAGGAGACGTTGAGCTAGATGCCCAGCCTGAGATGGACTCACCGTCCCATGCCGTGTGGACGGGGCTGACCGTAAAATGCCGGGGAGCGCAGCTGCCGGCCGGCACCACCACCGGATTATGTCAACAGAAGCTCTTTCAAGGGCCTGGAAAGGTATCAGCCACAACCTCTATCACAGCTCCATCTTCCAGTCAATATTTGCCCAGCTTGGGAGCACGAAAAATCAGACAGCTACAAGACGAGCACAGGATTCTCTGTGGCTTTGCACCAAAAGCCTTCTAAGAAGGTCTTTGTAGGAAATAAGCAACAAAGAAGCGACAGAACGATTTGAAAATAGTAACCAGGTTCTATCTTACAATTTGACAGGGTCTGTTTCTCTTGGGAGTAACTTGGTGTGTGTCTGTCTGTTTTTCCCTGAGACATCCTGTTTTGGCCATCTGTGCTCTTCCGTCCCCATGAGGAAGCAGCAGCGGATGCTCCCAGAACCCACACACCTTCCTTAACTTTGCACAGCCCCTCGCCTTTAGTCTTCACTGTGCATTGCGTGTGCTGCCCCTCAGTGGGGCAGAGAGGTTGCTCAAATATTTACTTTAAAAGGCATTTTTAATAGTCACCCATACCGTGTGAGTTGTAAGGAGAAAGGTCATGAGATTTGACTACATAAACATTGACATTTTTATAGGTCAGAGTAAAATTATAGTCAAAATTAGGTCGAACAAAAATGAAGAAATTGTCTGCAAAATCTATGAGGCATAAGGGTGAACATATTAGAGCTTTTGTAATTAAATAAAAATAGTGGAAGAGTGCAGCAAACAAGCAGTTCATGCAAAAAGCACTGCAAATGACAAACGTGGGAAAGCCATTGAACCTCATTAGTAAAAGTAAAATGAAATCGTTAATGCCTGTCAGACTTGCAAAGTCTGAAATGAGAGCTCAAATCCAGTGTTGGTGATTTTATGGCAAAAGGAGAATTTTTATTCACTCCCTGTGAGGGAGCACTTTGGTTAAAAAAAAAAAATTCCAAGGACAAATTTGGCCATATAATTTAAGAATGCTAAAAAATGCATATCTCTATAAGAAATTCTAAGATATGCTTTTCCTTTTACAAATTTTAAATGCAAAACAAAGTGTGCCAAAATTTAAATATAAGGGCCGGCCGAGTGGCATGATGGTTAAGAACTGGCTTGGGACGCCAGAGGCCCCGGTTCAGATCCCACATATGAGGGCCAGTGACACTGCCCTCCACAGCTAAGATGCTGAACTACAGCTCAACCTGGAGCTGGGCTGCCATGAGTCGCCGGCAACAGCGTAGGCTGCAGCCCCTGCGGCAGTGGGTTGCCATGGGCTACCGTGTGTAGCCAGCAGCCAGCGTGAGCGGCCAGCAGCCGCTGTGAGCGGCCGTCCAGAAGCCGGCGACTGATCTGCCTCGCCCGGGAAGAGCGCAATGATGGTGCCAACTTGGACCAGTGAAGCAACGTCCTCCACAACTAGACTGAAGAACAAAATGACAGCAATTTGTCTGTTCCCCTTCCCCCAATTCCCCAGCACTGTTCCCATCCCCCCAATTCCCCAATAAAAATCTTTAAAAAAATAAAAAAATTTAAATATATGTTTGCACATCTGTGTTTTATAGAAAAGCTAATCACTAGCTTATTGAATGCTTATTTTGTGCATCTGTTCTAGGCTGTCCCCATGTACTTATCTAATTATCACAAAAAAGTTATCTGAGGTAGTACGGTTATCCTGATTTTTGGTTTTGGTTGACATGGACCACAATAACAATTTCCTTCAGGGTGTGCAGCTAATGTACATTGAGTCAGAGCCACTGGTTCTTGATCCTGAAGTGTCCGCCATTAGGGTGAAAACCGGAAATGACCCAAATGTTCACCAATGCACATTGTGAATACAGCACATTTCAATTGTGGAACACCATGCGATTCTGAGCAATCATGCCATAGACAAGGATTTGTCAGAATGCGCTCCTAACTGCCGCGTGGAAGAAAACGAGCGAGCAGGAAGACCTGCCACTGGATCCGGCTTGGGTTGCATTTGAACCATGTCAATGTGAAATACTTCAACTTGACAGAGAAACCAAGTTTCATTCTAGGTGCAACATTTGAAATTATCAGAGCCACTCCAAGTGAAAACTTGATTTCAAATCCTGCAGGCCCAGGGGATTATAAAGCAGAAGCCACACATTCCAAGCTGTGTGGCTTTGCGCTAAGATGCTTTGGAAACGAGGCCTGGCACTTTGAATGAGAACCAGGACCTTTCATGGCCCTGAACTTATGACATACAAAGATGCCATGGAACGTCAGACACACACCTTGGTTTTTCTCCTGCTGTAATTTTATCATTCCTTGTGGCTGTAATTCAGAATCTTATATCCTAACTGCTGTCACTCCTGCACTCACCAGATAAACAATGTACCTGATAGCATTGCCATGGGGAGCTGTTATAATAACCAGGTTTAAAGAACCTAAAACTGTCCCCTCAATGTCAGCTACACTGTTCGTGTAGCAGAGAGCACTCTGAACACAGATCACTGGACAGAATGCTGAGGAAAGGAAAAGCACCTTCAAACTGGTTCACCTCGGACAAAGATGCTCTTTAATCAGGCTTCCTGGAGGCCTCTTACCGACTAGGTCCCCACTTTGTTATGCTGAGCCCAGTTTTATCAGAGACTCCTGCTAAGCCATTTATCCAGGATGCCTCTACCTGGATATCCAGTGGAGCCCGTCCTCCACCGTAGACCCCTGACAAGTTGCTTTGAGTGAGTTTCCATCTTCCCTCTTACCCTACCCATTGGCTCTCAACCCCCACTTGCCCCTGTTATACTGGGGCTTAAATTCAGTCTCTCTTCCCGATTGCAGTAGTCTTTTTAAAAAATCTGTCTTGTTGGGTTTAACAAGTTTTCGGTGAATAATCTCTCTTAAACGCCTTTAACCTCATAAAAATTGTGAAAACAAAACAAAAACCCAGCACAGACAATGGGAAACAATGGAACAAGTTCTGGTAATATGACTTCAAGATTGTCACCTACGCTGTTTATAGTGGATGTAGAATTGTCCCCCATGGGAATGCCAATCTTGAATTATAAAGCTGGGAACTACGGCAGGAATTCAGAAATGCATCCCTTGCTTAGCGTACAGTCAATTCTTACAAATACAGGGAACGTCCTGAGAGAATGTGCCAGAATTTTGAGTCATCGGATTCTAGGTGGATACTTTTCTTTGTGGTGTTCAAGTTTCCTGTTTTGAAAATATAGTCAATTCTTATTATCCACAGATTCCCTATATGCAAAATCGCCTACTGCTAAACTTCCTTTGTGTTATGATTCCAAAGTCAATACTTGGGGCGCTTTTGTGGCCGTTCACCCTCCCTCCCTCACTGCCGTTGAATGAACCTTTCCTTTTTCTCACTTTTTAGAGTCTCATGAATTCTTTCACATTCTGCGAATGACAAGGGGTAATTTCTACACCAAGGCACTCCTGACTTGGGCTCTGGTGTTCCTCGGGGTATTTGGGGTACCTCCCAGGTGGCCTTAGCAGTCGACTTGCTTGGACGCCCCCCACTGCAGTTTGGAGGCTTGTGTCACCCGTTGATTTCTTTTCTCTCTCGGTGCAGCTCTCACCTCTGACAAAGCCCAGTCACCATGAACACAAGTGAGTTCAGAAGGAGAGGGAAAGAGATGGTGGACTACATAGCTGACTACATAGACGGTATTGAAGGACGCCAGGTGTACCCCGATGTGGAACCCGGCTACCTGCGCCCCCTGATCCCCACCTCTGCCCCCCAGGAACCAGACAAGTACGAGGACATCATGCGTGACATCGAGAAGATAATCATGCCAGGGGTAAGGGTATCAAGGTCGGAAACAAGAGGACTAGTGTTACTGCTGGGGGTCAGGTGACTCACGTGTACTGTCCCACCTACTCCGCACCACCATCCCATTGGACAGAAGCCCTTACCATTTCCATTGTACAGCTGGGGCAACTGAGGCCCAGAGAGGTTAGGTGATTAGCCTAAAGTCACACAGCTACTAAGTGATGGAGCCAGAATTGCAACGCAGGTCTGTGTGTTCCATGGGCAGTGAGTGAGCTCTCCCCGCAGCCCCCCAGGTCAGTCCCCTGCCCTGAGACCCCAGTGTAGGGAGATGGTCATGGTGTTGGAGGAGGAAAGCCCTTGGCGGTTGGTTTCAAGTAAGCCCATCGCTCAAAATGAAGCATACCCCTACCATTTCGTATTTGGCAGGAGGTAAGGTGCATTGTGGAAAAAATATTGGGTTGTCGGAAAAGCCATGACACATTTTTGCAACGAAAAACATAGAAAAAATACGTCATGATTTCTCCAACAACCCAATATTTGATTTGTTTTATTTGAGAATGAGCAATGTGGACCAGTTCGGCGCAGAGGCTAAGCTTGGCGTGTGGTGCTCAGTGGGGCCACAGGCAGTGGTAGACAGGACCAGGGCCAGCCGTCCCCCCGAGAGCATCTCAGAGGGGCGGACAGTTTATGATCAAAGAAACGCCGTGTGGCTATTTCCCCAAGATTTCTCTGTCGGGGAAAACCTGGAGCTTCAGTGTGGCAGGAATGGTCTCCATGCCTTCCCCTTGTTTTCAGACCGGGCGGCAAGACCTAGACCCGTGACCATGGGACGCGGTGGGACCCCAGCCCTGGACGTCACTGCTCAGGAGCTCAGGATCCAGTCCTCTGGTCTCACTTCCTCCTCCCAGGAGACTTTCCCTGACATTTGTGCTCTGAGCCAAGCGCAGGGTCTGGTTCTCACAGAGAAGCTGTTCTCGCGGAGAGGTTGTGCAAACACGCTAAGCCCTCTGCTTCCAGTCCCTCCAGGGGGAGGTGCAGTTAAATGTCAGGCACGTGGGGTCCTGGTCGGCTCCAGCTGCCGTACAAAAGGTCACCGCTGGGCAGCTCAGACAGCAGTCATTTGCTTCTGGGGCTCTGAGGCTGGGGTCCCAGGTCAGTGTACCCCCAGATCCAGCTCCTGGCTTGCAGATGGCAGCCTCCTCATGTGGACGTTCCTCCCTGTGGGGGCCCCACCCTCATGATCTAATCAGACCCTAATCACCCTCTCAAAGGCCCCATTCCCTAACACCATTGCATTTGGGGTTGGGGCTTCAACACAGGAATATGGGGGACACAAACATGTCCTCCAAAACGGGGGGTACGGGAGACTATGGAATTCTTTCCACTCGGTTAGATGGGGGCTGTCACTGTGCAGAGCTGTGGTGCATGCGCGGGCTGGGGACAGGGCCCCTGGGTGGGAATCCCAGCCCTACCAGGTGCTGCTGTGTGACTGCAGAGGGAGCAGGAAAGCTCTCTGGGCTCCAACTGGAGGGCGAGTGTCGGGTCGTCCATCTCCAGGGCTGAGGATTAGTTGAGAGTGAAAGCAAAGATGCTTGTGTCTCCAGTCAAGAATCACTCGGGTCCCTTCCCAGGTGTCAGAACAGGTAGAGAGAGGCCTCCAGTGTCTGAAGGGGCCGGAAGGCCCAGGCCACACCGCCGCCCCCGCGGGCCCCTCCCCCCACAGGAATATGGAAAATTATGCTGTATGAGTACGTTGCCGTACAGATAAGTGTATTGACATTAAGGAGTGAACTTTTTTCTTTGACCTGAATGTTTACTTTTTCCTTTTGATTTTTAATAGAAACTAAAATGTTTCCCAGACCCCTAAAATATTGTGGGCCTGGCCACTGAGCCTGCTGTTCCTCACGGCCCCTCTGCCCACCCCCAGCCTCCTCTGCCTCAGCCCGCCAAGCTCCATCTGTGCTGAGGGTCCCCCCTCCCCAGACCATTCCCCAGCCCTTCACAGCCCCACAGCCTGCCCTGCTCCGCCCTCTCCTGAGCCTCCACACCCCTCAATAGGCTGAATCACTTAGTCCTCCCAGGGGCCTTCCCTGTCCCCACCCTGAAGACGTGGGGTGGCCGAGTTGCAGTGGGACCCTGTCTTAAGTCCCCATGACCGTAAACCCTGCTGAGCTCTCCCGATTCTGGGAGCACCCCCAGTCGGCTACCTTCACACTGTGGGGACTCCTTGCCACGTCTCACAGTGCAGTTAATAACCAATGTATTCAGTGTTTGCTTGTGGCCCAGACTTGAAGTGACTAATGCTGGCAGAGCACCCCCACAGGTTGGGGGAGTCTAAGACAGGCCTGGCGAAGGTGACACGGGGGGACACACTGGGTGCACACTTTGTTTTACCTGAGAGGATGTGGGTGCTCAGAGACATGCTCTTAAAGGCCTGAGGTCACCCAGAAAATCCAAGTGGCTGTCAGACTGGCTGTCCAGGGGTGTTCCCAGCACCCATGCAGCTGATGTACTCAGGGAAAGAATGCCGAGGTCGGGGGGGACAGGCTGCTGGATCGTGTCAGCTGGACAAGTAAGAGCTTGTAACCCGAGTGGAGACTGACTGACCACGCCTGGTATCTCCCCTCCTCCTCTGAGGGGTGGGGGTGTCTTCAGGGATTTACTCTGTTCTCACATGGCGGACGTGTCATGGACAAGAAACTAAAGAAGCAAAAACTGGGCCACACACCCACATTTTCTCTCCTCCCTCTGTCTTCTTCCCAGACCGAGGTTTTCCCAGCCAGCCCGATTCACCTCTGAGACCTTCCCACCCCAGAGGGCTTTTGGGCTCCCGCCCCCTGAGAGGGTGCGCCCCTGCTCATGCCAGGTGGGGCCGCACGGCTGCCTGGCGGGGCTGGGGCACAGGGGGTGAGGCCCCTGAGGGGTGACAGGGCCACGCTTGGCTGGAGGGAGGGGACTGTACAAGGGAGTGAGGAGGCGGCCGTAAGGCCAGGTGGAGAAACCTCAAAAACAAGTGCCTTTTTGTAATTTCCCTTTATGGACGTAGAAATCCAGGTTTCTAACACAAAGAGATGAGCAGTACCTGACAAGCACACCGAGCCAGAATTTCAAACACAGTGTCGTTTAGAGACCGCACTTGCTGTGGCAAACTGCGGGTCCTGGGTCCTGTGCTGGTGGGGGTCCCCTTGTACCCCAGTGACCACCTGTCTCCCTTGCAGGTGACTCACTGGCACAGCCCACACTTTTTCGCCTACTTTCCCACGGCCAGCTCGTACCCGGCCATGCTCGCCGACATGCTGTCTGGGGCCATCGGCTGCATTGGCTTCTCCTGGGTAAGTGACAGGGTGACCCAGGGGGTCCTGCCTTGGGGACATGCGCCTGTCTTCAGAGGGAGAGTGATCAGGTGGCCGTGCCCCTGTGAGAGGGGAGAAGGATTCATCCCCTGCAGGGAGTGCCTCATAAGGAAGTGAAACAGAGGGAGAGAGAGAGAGAGAGACGGTTCTGGAAGGTTATCAACCAAAGGGCAATTCTGCACAGTTGCACTTTCTCAGAGCCACTGGGTGTGGACTAAAATCTGCCCTGGGTTTCTGCAGCCCACGCCTGGAAATCTGCATTTCACCAAGTGCCCAGAGGCATTCCAGGTGATCTGCAGTTGAGAAACGCCACTGCCCACATCCGGTCCCCTCTGCTCGCAGGGACAGGCCCCATCCCTGAGGAATGCAGAGCAGGCAGCTCTGGAAATGGGGCCAGTGCCTGCCTCCACCCACCAGCCCAGTCCCATCTCATCTGGGGATGAGACGCTAGAAAGAGCCCTGCTCACAAGGGCGGGTGGGGCCAGCCCTGTGGCTCTCTGCGCCCAGCACAGCCCCACAGGGTGGCCACCTGCTGCCCGGATGCACAGCATGGACACAGAGCTGTCGCTGACTGTGTCAGGGCCCCCAGGCTGCTCGCCCCGCAGGGACTTCAAGGTGAGGGTCTGCCCTTGGCCTGTTGGGTCCAAATGTCCACTTGCCTGTGCCTCGGAGCTGATGGACTCATGCATTGACTCCAATGAATCAGGGCCTGAGGCGTGGGAAGGGGAGGTCAGTTTAAGAATGCACGGTGTCCAGCACTGGAACCCATAGCTGCCTACTCGCCACCCCCCATGTTCCCCAAGTTGCTGGAGGAGTGGGGTCAGCAGCTGCAGCCCAACAGGAAGGGTCGGAGGGTCCCCCAGCCCTCTGACCTGCTCCTCTGTCAAGTGCCCCAAGGCCACCCTCTCCTCTGGTGGAGCAGCATGGGCACAGCCTCTGTGACCCCAATGACCTTCCTTTGTCTCTGCGGAGCACACCCTCTTCTGAAGGTCGTTTTGTTTCCTTAGATACCACAGCAGAACTCATCTAGCTCCGCTGGTCCAAAGCCGACCTGTCCCTTCAGGGTGATTTGCCTTGAATCTCCTGTTGTGCCTGTTCTTTCCGAGGACAGGAGGACAGGCTCATTTCTCTGGGGCCTTGCAGGGCTGTCGCACTGTCTCTAGGCTGTTGTGCCGGCCGAGTCCTGGGTCCCTCATAGTGAGTGCAGGTTCCTCTGCCTGGAGCTGGGCTGAGCTGGGATGGGAAGGGCCCTCCGATGGGGCTGACGAGCAGGAGAAAGTTCTCTTGTTCTAACCGGTGGTGCTTCAGGAGCTGGTACACACGGGAGACAGGAGGCCCTGAGCAGCACTGTGACAAACACATGGGGAGAGGGGGCGGCTCAGTCCATCCCCGGGCGGGGCCAAGGCCAACCTGCCCGCCCGTGTGCAGGAAGGTACTGAGAGCACCACTCGAGAGCTTCACAAGCAAGGCCAGTGACCTGTCCAAGGCTCCCAGGGGATTCAGCTGCCCAGGGGCCACCTCCTGGCTGGGTCCAGTCCCCTTAGACTCACTGTGACTGTGGACGAGGGTCCAACCAGTTGGCTTTCTAGATCGTTCTGCAAGTAAACAGGTCGCTAACAGAAGGGCACGGTCCCGGGCCAGGCAGCAAGGACGTCACCGCGGCCCCCGCCGTCCTCCCCAGCCTTTCCCCCGGGATGTTGGTCAGAGCACCTGTTTGACATGTGCATTCTCATAGCATCTGGGAGGGGACGATTTTAACCTGGGTTGAGTGACAGGTTAAACCCTGCTTCTGCTCCTGAAATTCTGCATGACATGACCCTTTGTTGCGACACCAGCCCTTAGAGAACTGTCGGGGAGGAGGGTGACATCCCAGGGACCCCAGTCTGCGGGCCACTGACTGCCACGTGCAAACCCTTGCACAGCGGGTGGCAGGTGCAGGGTCTGGGCAGTGTGGTTCCCTCCAACCCCAAGCACAGTAGCGACGAGGACACGCACAGGCCAGGCCCTCAGCACCACGCTGGCCCAGAGCAGCCCAGTGATGCCTCAGAGCTGCTGGGTGGAAGGAGAGGGCCTGCTGCCAGCAGGGTCCCAGGGTCCCAGCTTCGCCACCGCTTCTCCCTGCAGCTCCAAGATTCACCTTAGTTCCCACCCATGATGGGCCTCCTGAAAGCATTTAAAACCGTCTGTTAAATTGATAACGTGTAAGTGACAGCAGTGACGGACTACTCCTGTCTATCACTCCCCTTTATCAAACTGACAGGAAGCTGAGGGCAGCCGGCCTGTGGCTAATTCCCTTCCTCCTTCCCACGGCAGGCCGCGAGCCCGGCCTGCACCGAGCTGGAGACGGTGATGATGGACTGGCTGGGGAAGATGCTGCAGCTGCCGGAGGCGTTTTTGGCCGAGAAAGCCGGCGAAGGGGGTGGGGTGATCCAGGTAAGGCGGCGGTCCAGCTCTCGGGGGTGCGGGTTCCACAGAGGGACCAGGGCTTCAGGGCACAGAGGTGTCCTCCTATCTCCCCTGGAGAGGGGAGAGCCGTGCTGTTAGGAAAACCGGATCTGGATTTGGAACTGAGTCTGTCTCTCTCTCTCTGGGTCCACCAGGGCCCCATTTGGGGTACACACAATGGTAACTGTCACTTAGCAGGTGCCTAGTAAGAAACACAGAGCAACTGACATTTGTGTTGTGTCCCTGTTGCCAGCCACCACGCCTGCGCACTTTCCAGACATTACTCATGTAATTCTCACAACAACAGTATGATATGGGGGCCATTTTGATACCCCTATTTTACAGGTGAGGAAGGTGAGGCACAGAGCAGGGAGGTACCAGGTGCAAAGTCCCAGAGCTGGGGTCTGAGCCCACATCTGTGTGACTGCGGAGCCATGCTCCTCACCACCACGCAGGGTTGTCCTCAGTCAGACAGTGGCAGCTGTGGCCACATGCTTCAAAGACTTCTGGAAGCTGCTGGAATCTGTGGGAGCCAGAAGTTCACCTGCAGATGCCGCCTTCTCTATGTGCTGATTTAATTCATTCTCTTCATGCGTCACGTACCCTTGAGAGAGACGATGTGCCAAAGCACACGTCAGGGGATGCAACGGACCCAGATGACAGCAGCGGCGGTGTGTCTGCTCCACTGGGGTCTGCGGGACAAATGCCTCTAAGGAGACTTGGCCTTGTGCTTTTTTATCTTCTAGCAGCGAAGATGGACTCTATGATCCCATCTCCCTCCCTGATACCTTTTCTCTCTTATCAAGTATATGATGGTAATATTGGGAAAGCACTGTTTACTTTGAAACAAAAGGGGATTTTCTTTTCAGATATTGTCTTCTCAAAGGCTGCAAGAACTAGTTAAGGCAGCTGTTGTTATTCTGCACGCTCGACCAGTGAGAACGCTGAGGTACGGATGTCCCACCTGGCCAGTGTGGCCAAATCAATTCAGGAAGCAAGCTCCCAACTTCTGGACCTGAGACGGCTCAGCCAGACTGGCCTCTGTCAGCTCCCACATGTCAGCTTTCTGTTGCTGCTGTACCAAATTCTAGTGGCTTAAAACAAAACAAATCTATCATCTACAGTTCTGTAGGTCAGGCATCTGACACGGGTCTTCCTGGGCTAAAATTAAGCTTGACACCTTGGAGGCTACAAGCGAGAACCTTTGCTTGACTATTTTAGTTTCTAGAAGCTTCCTACACTCCTTGGCCATGGCCCCTCCCTCACCTTCAAAGCCAGCAGTGCTCCATCTCTCTGACCCTCCCTTCATGGTCATGGTCACTTATCCATCTGACAACGGGTGGCTCTCCACTTTTAAGGACCCATGTGATTCGATCGGGTCCATCCAGATAATCCAAGATAATCCCCTGTGTCAAGATTCTTAACTTAATCACATCAGCAAGATCCCTTTTTCCAGGTCAGGTAAATAGTCACAAGTTCCAGGATTAAGTCATGGACACCTTTGGGAGGTCATTATTCTGCCGGCCACACAGCGTATGTCAGAGTCACGAAAGGGGACCTGGACTCTGCCCCTAGCAATTGGATTCAACAGGTTTTTTTAGGTGGGCCCAGGAATGTGCATTCTAACATGCACCTCAGGTCATTCTGACGCAGAGACCCTGGGCCCACTTTGCTGAACAGGCCATGTGCTGTGACAGATGGGACTTCTCTGGACCAACGGGCACGTGGCCAGACTCAGACCCATTTGCTCTGTTCTCACCTGCCTCACATTCTTTCCATCCAACATCACTGATTCTGAGCGGGAAGCTGATGAAAACCATTGGCTACGAGGCCAGCAAAGATTGGATTTGATGCTGTGACCCAGGCTTGAACTTAAAAATAGCAGCAATGCTGATTTCCTGAAAAATGCAAACTATTTCAGGTCCCCGGACAGTTTCCTCCTGATCATAAGGTTATGCAGCCCAGCTAATCTCTGTGACAGAGATGACACACAAGGACAGCATGTCCACACGCCCTTCTGGCCTTGGGGAGGGTCGGGACCCTGCTGCACAGCCCGTCCCCCATCTGTGCCCGGCAGCTGACTTCATGCTGGGGGGCAAATGGCTTCCAGTCCCGGCCCATTAGCCCTGATTCTGCAGGGGACACACCGTCATCCTTCTCTGACACAGAGCAGAGTCATGTTGACAGACAGCACAGCACCAGCAGTAGGAGAGGAGAGGGTGCTGCTCAGAGGGGGTGACATGACGCCTCAGTGCAGCCTGGATGCTTGCACAGACTTACCGTATTTCCCCATGTATAAGGCGTACCCTTTTTTGAAAAACTTGGGGTCTAAAAACTGGGGGCATTTTATATAGTAGTTGTAGATTTTTTTACTTGCATTTCCCACAAGTGATGAAGAGTTGTATGAATGTTATGATGAATAAAACTTGACTTCAACAACTTCAGAGCAGTCATCCCCCAAATTTTTTTCAAATTTCGGGCTCCAAAAATAAGGTGCATCTTATACATGGGAGCGTCTTATACATGGGGAAATATGGTACTTTTTCTGTATAATTCCACCTATTTCGCCAAGGTCTCCTTTTTTCATTTGTTCTATTCGTTTGGACCCCACCCTCCCGCCCAGCATTTGGTGAACCCGGTCAGCTGAGACTCCTTTCTTCCCCGGGAGATTTTTCTCCCACTAAACTGTAGTTACCGCGTGAGCCCTCTGCTCTCTTCTCAGGAGCTCCCACATCCACAGGTTAGAAACCTTGTCCATAGCATTGAGCTGTCTCTTATTTTCTTTTTTTGCCACTCTATCTTCTGTATTTTGGGGGAACTACTCATGGTTTTCTCCACATCACTGTTTCAGTTTTCCACATTGCCACTGTTTTGCCTCCAATGTCCCCTTTCTACGGGTGAAAACCCAACATTCATTGTGAAAATGGAAGACAGGAGCATTTTGGGGCATACTTCCAGTGTGTGTGTGTGTGTGTGTGTGTGTGTGTGTGTGTGTAAACAAATCGGGATAATACAATATGTACATACAGATTTTCTCTATGGTATTTTTACTTACCATTTTATGGTGAGATTTCCCATTACTTAAGCATTCTTTGAGAATATCATTATTGCATGACTTTCTGTGATGTATCACAATTCATATAAATAATTTGAGACATGTTGCGCCAAAATTTTCAGTCTTATAAACACTATTTCAGAGGACACCCTTTAGGATGAGGTGTGACAGTCTCCTAAGCTTCCTGCTGGAGTCCTTGTTGGCTGAGCCCATAGTCACTGTTTATGCTCCACCAAAAATCAAAACAAAATATCAGCAGAGAGTGTTTCTGGCTCATGGGAGGTTACAACTAAAACAGTTTCACTTTTAGTTCTTTTCAGCCGCCCAAGCAAGATGCCATCTTAGTTTGATATTGCTCAAAATCCGTGCCAAGGCCCATAATCTGAGGAAGCCACACTGATTTTCGACGCGCCTTGGCACTGAATGCCTCCCTGAGCTAAGCGTGCGATAGCCCATTTTGTGGGCTTTATGTTGCCCCTTTCCAGCCTCCAGTTACTGTCGCGGGCTGATTGCATTATAGACAATCTTCCATCCAGGAGGAAACGGAGCCCCAGAAAGGTAGTGGGGCCAACCTGAGAGCTCGGCCGGTCAGAGACAAGGCTCGTACAGACGTGAGCTTGGCCTGTGGACGCCACGCCAGCTCACCCCCGGCCCCTGCTTGTGTTACAGTGTGCAGAGGTGTGCATGTTGCCATGAGCAAATCTTTCGATTACCGTTTTCTTAAAGATGATTCCCGTTTCCCAGAGACAGTGGAAGCCCTAGCATCGGGATGGGATTAACCCTGGCATCTGTAGGCCCAGGATTTGGCACACTCCTCCTTGGAGCCCGATCTGCGCTCAGATTGCTGGATGAGAGAAGACGTGTCCACGTCTGTGTCGCCCTTCGCAGCTGGCAAGGCTGATTAATTTTCTGTAATTTGCAAGGCCCCGGAGGGCACCGAGCTGGGTGACAGCCCTGGAGCCACAGCTGCAGGGGATGCTGAGCCCCTTAGAGCTGCCTGCACAGGCGCACAGTCGGGCGTCTGAATCAAACGGCAACTCATCCTCTGAGCTGGACCAACGGGGCTGCAAAGTAGTCTCTTAATTGGGTTTGAAAGCTCTCATGGAAGACAAGCTAATTTCCTGCTGTGTGTGGGGTGACAACACCCAGGAAATGAAGGGCCATTTCTGCTCACGGCACCAGCACTTCGTTCTGCCTCTTGGCGGGCTTGCCATGGCAACCTTTGTCTGCTGCCATCAGCACAGGTGTCATTATGCTCTCTGAGCCCAAGAGCAGTCATCCCCCACTCGTCCCTGTCCCTCGGCAAGGATGTGCTTCCAAGAAAGGGCTCAGAAACCCATGCATCTTCCTGCTCCACTAGGCCGAGGCACTGGGAGCTTGAGTGACAAGTGTGTCATTGGGCATTTTTAAATCAGTTTTCATTGCCCGAAGCAGGGTACTTTCTCTCAGGGTGTGGACAGAGCCCACAGCAAACCCCTGATGACTGGCATGGTGATTCTAAGCCTTTCTGGAGGGTGTGCTTAAGAGGAGACTGGACTTTTGGGGGGTCATGTGCATCCAGGGCCTCAGACAGAGGGTGGGGTTTGGAGAGTGGCCACAAGCCCACGAGAGTGCTGGGGTGACAGGATCCCATCCAGGAGTTGTGCCTTCAATAAGCTTTTCACGGTGCCAGTCCAGTGAAGACGAGTTAGGCAAAGGACGGGTCCATGACACGCAGAATGTGGGGACACAGGAGGAACACGGCCACCCGAGAGGGCTGCCCGGTGCCCGCCCTCAGGGAGCTGGAATCCTGTGATATCTGCCTTAGCTGTGCCAGCCAAGCTTCCATAACCACACCTAAAACTGGGTGCTCTAAAACCGTACCAAAACCTGTTAGTGAAAATGCGGCCTAAAGAAAATGCCAGACCCATGTTAGAAGCTAAAGTAAGGGGATGACATATGTATATACATGTCCACACATCAGAGCTACAGAACTCCAAGTAAACGTATTTCTCTTTAAATTTCGCCCGTATTCCCAAAGGATATGAGCTGACTTACAAAAAGAAGTAAATGCATTAAATTGGTGAATGAAAATAGGAAATCAGGATCAATGAAAGGAGGATAAAATGTTAACGAGAGGTTGACCTTTAATTTTTTTATTGTACATTTCTCTATAAAACTGTAAAATCTTATCTTTCTCATAGTCAACAAAAATCCACCTTTAAAGTCTTTTTCTCTCCAATGTTAATCGAGTTTAGCACCTGGGTTCCTTCTAGGGTTTACTTCACACACAGTCACAAGCAGAGGGAGCAGAGAAAGTTGCTTGTAGCCTGGAAGGGACGTGGGCGGCTCCTAACAGCGCCCGTCACTAGCCGCTGATCGGGGCAGCTCCCTTAAGCCCTCTGAGTATCGGTGCCCCACCTGAAGATGACAAAACTAGAAAATAAGACAGTCTCGCTAATTAAATGGGATAGCCAGGCGGGTGCTGAATCTGTATTACCTCCTGACCTCAGGGGCGTGAACTTTGCACCGTTCTCTACTTTGCTAGAATGAGCTGTTGGCGTCCCTGTGTTCATTCGCTCGGGCTGCCATCACAAAGTCCCACAGGCCGGGTGGCTTACACAACAGACATTTATTGTCTCATGGTGCTGGAGGCTGGAAGTCAGATGGAGGTGGTGGCAGGGTTGGTGTCCCCTGAGGCTTCTGTCCCTGCCTGCAGGCGTGGCCTCTCCCAGCGTCCTCAGGTGGCCTCTCCTGTGTGTGCATGCTGCCTGGGTCCCCATGGCCTCCCCTTTTAAGGACATCAGTCAGCGTGGGTTAGGGCCATGCTAAAGACCTCCTGTAAACGTAATGATCTCTTTAAAGCTTGCAGCTCCAAATACAGCCCCATTCTGAGGTCCTGGAGGTTAGGACTTCAACACATGGCATCTGGGAGGACACAGTTCAGTCCACAGCATCAGGGATGGAAGAAAAATCCTCCAAGGTGGTTTCTGAGTCTTGAGGAAAATATGCCGTCTTTATAAGAAGACGCAAACGTGTCTGCCCAAGTTGTCACTCACACGGGGCTGGGCTTTGATGCTGGTCCCTGGGCCCTGTCCCTTCCTCTGAGGGAAACTGGAGGGCACCTGTAGGCCCGACTGTGAGGATTTGTGGGAAAACGTTTGTGATACCTGCTGCCTGCCAAGTGCTTGGAACTGCTGGCTGTTATGTTACATAAAATCGATGCTGCACTGTTGAAATAATAAGAGCTAAAGTGGCCATCATAGCTGTCCAGAGTTTTCCTGTGCAAAGGAGTGTGAACTTTGCAATTTCAGGTTCATCTTTTAAGAAAAATACAGCGACTTAATAGTATGCCTCCCCAAAGCTGAGATGTGGGTTCCTTTGCTGCGCTGTGGGACTCATTTCCACCTTTCCTTTGATGTAGGGAAGTGCCAGTGAAGCCACTCTGATATCCCTGCTGGCAGCGCGGGCCAAAGTGACACGACGCCTGCAGGCCGCCTCCCCGGGGCTGACGGAAGCCGCCATCCTGGAAAAGCTGGTGGCCTACTCCTCGGATCAAGTGAGTGTGTTGACCGGAAGCCCCACAAGCCACCAAGATCTGAGAGTTTCATGTCCAGTTGAAACGCAAAAGACCGTGTGGGATCACATCCGATCTATGAACAGTGGCTCTGGTGTTGCTGAGATAGACACCTGCCCTAGAGACGAGGTGTGGGTGCAGGTGGGACCTTAGCAAATCCAGCTGAAAGCGAACGTGCTGTGAGGTCGCCAGAACCAGGTCTGCGGCTACCTGCACTGGCTTCCCCTGCGATCACCTGGTCGCCTTGGGGAGATGTGGCACGTGGGGCTCAGAGACCCAGGCTCATCTCCCAGCTCTGCTGTTTTCAGTTTCGTGATCTCAGGAAAATCATACACGTCCTCTGAGCTGCTGCCCCGTCAGACAGGGTCACAGGTGCCCGCCTCTTGGCGCTGCTGCCCTGCCCGCGAGTGGCCACGCAAAGGCAAAGCCTGCCGCTTCGAGAGCGCTGCAAACAGGAGCTCCTAGTGTGACTCCACTGACCAGCTCGTTTGAAAAAGGTTAAAAAAAATTAGCAGAATTGTGTGAAATGGAAAAGAAGGAAAGAGAATTGAGCAGCGAAAAGTAGCTCCCTGAGGTAAACTCTAGTCCAGAGGGCAGCACCCTCAGTTTGGGGTTCCGCAATGAGGACTGGCCTCCGCTGCTGACACGGTCACCTTTCACGCATCGTAAGCCAGGCCCCTCAGCAGTGACAGCTTAGTCCCTTAGTACTATTGCATCCTGAGAGAAAGTCACTCCCCACGTTTCCGTGCTTCGTCAGGAGGCTTGTCTGTGTGTAGTCTGACACCAACCATCAGAGCCCCTACACATGAAGAAAAGTATTCATTTATATTTACCTCCCCTTTGTTTCCCAGAAGGACATGAGGGAATTGAGGAAAATGCACGTGTCCGTACTCAATAAATAGGTGTTGACATAGGCTGCCCCCACCCCCACCCCCAGTGAGGGGAAGGGCCCGGGTCCGAATCCAGGTGATTTCACTCCATTCTGGGGTGTGTTTTGCAAGATCTCACGGCTTACTCTAGAATTCAAACCAATGAGTGACAAACGTCACCAATGCTGACGTAGCATTTCACTCTCATGAGTGTCAGAGTCACTCAACAAAAAAGCAAGATCCCACAGGACCTGAAACAGCTCAAAAAGGTGTGTGTGTGTGTGTGTGTGTGTGTGTGTGTGTGTGTGTGTGTGTGTAGGAGGTCAGGGGCTGCCTCTGCCTCCTCATCGCCAGATGAAGGAGCGTGAAGGGGGGCCGCTCTGCAGAGCCGGGGGCTTATGGCGCCGTGTGGAGCGCAGATCTAACTCTGTGCTTTCTTTCCAGGCCCACTCCTCGGTGGAAAGAGCCGGATTAATTGGTGGAGTGACATTAAAAGCCATCCCTTCAGATGGCAAGTTCGCCATGCGTGCTTCCGCCCTGCAGGAGGCCCTGGAGAGAGACAAGGCTGCCGGCCTGATTCCTTTCTTTGTAAGTTCAGCAGCACTTGTGCATAGGGGCCCCTGGGAGTTCTGAGCCCACCTGGGCCTGGGGTCGGGCTCGGGGGCCAGGCCACTTTTGGGCTGCCATGGCCGTCAGAAGCGAGGCAGCACTTACACTGTCAGCCTGCCCTCCATGAGGACAGCTGAGGAAGAGTCCACGTAGTTTTCCTTCTGCTGCGTGAATCTCAGAGCTAAGCAGAGAACACCAGCCTGGAGGATTCGGCTAAGATGAGACGTCTTGTATCTGCTTCCTGTGAAGGTGACACCATGCGCTTTCACGGGGACAGTACTTTGTGCCGCCTGTGACAGTTCTAGATGCTCTGTCACGAAAACTGTGTGATGGACGAGTGAACCAAATGAAAACAAAGCACAGAAGTCCCCTAGATCAGTGTTCTCGGTAGATACCAAGACGTGGCGTCCGTGGGAGATGCGAGCAAGCACTAAAGTAGGTGACATATCTCACTAGCCAAGTAGCGACAGTACCTGCTTTTCTAGTGCACAGATAGGCATTTTCCAGGGGGAAGATGTGGCTGGTGTGGCAGCCAGAGCCTGGGAATTGTCACCCCCAATGTGGCCATGGCAGCCTGCAGTGTGTGTGACGGCTAAAAAAATGCTGTGACCGAGGCACCAGCCCCGTGGTGTTCACCTGGCTGCACATGCGAACCGCCGAGGACCTGAGGGGAGGTACCAATGCCCAGGCCCGCCCCGGTTCCCTGGTACCAGAATCCCCAGGGATGGAGCGGGACTGGAAATGGGTCCCAGTGACTCGGGGTCCTCATGTGCACCCAGGAAATGCTGGTCAGGGGGGCATGCTCTATCTTCTGGGCATTTGCCAGCTGTCAGAGCAACCCAGCTGGGACAGGCAGCAAAGGTGCAGAGATGTGAAAGATCACAGGATGTTGGAAGAGACGCAGCCGACGTGTTCTCTTAAACCAGCAGCCACAGGACTGAAGGGAGACAGGCTGACCCAGGCACGAGGGGCGGTGGCTTGAGCATTGACCTTACGGATCTAGTGGTTACAATTCTCACGGGCATGGTGGCTCTGGGCTTAGTTCTGAGATGCACGCCACCTTCATTATGTGCTGAAGGGGGTTGCAGACCCCTCACCACCCGACACCCCTTGCTGAGGGTGAGGGCACATTTGGCAGGTTTGGACCGGGGCGTCATCCAGGAACTCGCTGGGGCTGTGATTGGTCCCTGGCTTCCTCCTGAAGGTCTGCTCTCTCTGCTTGATAAGGTCAGGCTGCAGGCAGAAGGCAGTGCCTGCGAGACGCATATCTGAGCAGAGTGGGCAGGTCCTTAGGTAAGGGAGGCGGAAGAGAAGGCTCTGGAAAGGGGACGTGTGCTGGCAGGAGGGACACCGCAGGCTCAGAGATGAGGCGCCTGCCTGGTGCTTCTCCTTCCCTCACCCCACACAAATGTGATTATGCCTCTGCAGAGCGGCTGAAATCAGGTTAGAGTCACCGAGCTGAGCCGGGGGAAACAGAGCCTGGGGCACAGCAGGTGCTCAGCGTTCAAGTGGTGTCTGGGAGTCAGGACAAGCTGACTGGCAGCCGTCTAGAACACATCATGCAGGGCCAGCCTGGCACATCCTCGCTGAGAACCTGGGTGCCCACTGGCCTTCCTTGTGGGCTGCTTGGGGCTTGGGCTGGTTGGAAGGGACTCAGGTGTGGCCCTGGGTGCTGGGTCCTTTAACTGGCAAGATAGCAAGAGTCAGTGACGCCTGCTTCCCATCTCAGCGTGCCCGTGCCCCTCTGTGCGTCCTTGACCCACCTCTGGAGTCTCCCTTAGGTCGGTGTAGAGTAGGGATCGTAACCGAGTCCCACGTGTTAGGTTGTTGTGATGACTGAACGTCACATCTGCAAAGCCCAGGCCTCAGAGGAAGCAGAAAATGTCACCTCTTCTTGTTTACTACTGCTGCCTCTCCTAGGACTAGGCGGGATTGATGGTTTTTACAAAATGCTCCATCCTCAGAACAAAAACACCAATAATTATATAAATATCTAAAAATAAAGGTTTATATTAACCAAAATCTCATCCTAAGAGACAAACAATATGAACATTTGGTCAACATCCTTCTAGGTACTCTTCTGTGCATACATTAATAAAAAAACATTTTAACAAGGGGATAGTTAATATTTATATCACTTAAAAACAGAAGCCATTGCATTTCATTCAATTGGACTTTAACTGAGGCAACGACGCGAAGTGGAAGGGATTGCTGAGGGACCGACATGCCATTCCTAAGAGAAATAAATTACAAGCAACATTACGACCATTGAATCACGCTGTGTTTTCTTTAACTACATACTTTTTACTATTCTTTTAATGACACAGACAAAGCATCTTGAGTCCCGTGCTCTACCCACAAAGCCGGGCATCACAGACAACGTGTCTTAGTACTCAGTTATATATCAGAAAGAAATTGCAAATACCAGGGGAAAATAGCACCCTGACTGGAATCCCCACTCAATGACCCTTTTGTCAAAAGAAACATGTTTGGAGAACCCCAGCCCTGAAGGGGAGCGCCCGCAGAGGTGCGGAGGAGGAGAAAGCTGAGGGGTGGGGCGTGCGAACCACAGACACCGTATCACAGGCGGGCACCACGTCCAGTGCATCCGGGTTGTGCGTGAGGAAACCCACGCCCAGCCAGGTGCCAATGTGGCAGAGCCAGGCCTCCTACTCTGGTCTGTTTGCCCCAAGAGCATGGCTTAAATGTCTGTGTGTTCGTCGGGCCTGTTTATTTTCTGCGTTTCTGATGCATTGACGTCTGAGACCTTGCAGCCCAGGAGGCCTGCCCCACCAGGCTCGCCAACTCCCGGAAGGAGCAAAGGGCTCCCCTGCCAGTGAACCTTTCATATGCAAACAGCCACTCCAGAGCCCACGAGATCCCTCCACCTCCTCTGTGGGGCCCTCACACTCAGGGCCACCATCCCTCTGCCCTGATGACGAGGGTAGCCCCTGTGCCCCCATGAACCACTGAAAGAATTCAAGTTCCCCAATCCTAGGCCTGCTCGGCTGCCTCGCCTGGCCCTTCTGGCAGAAACCACAGTAAAGGCACTCACCCACCTCCCCACCCTTCCCCACCCCCTGACCAAGCCTGGTGCTTCCCCGTGTGGCCTGCAGGGCATGGGTGCCCTCCTCCTGGGAACTGGGAGTATAAAAAGCTGCCCTTCAATGGCAGTTGCCTCCTGATCTGCTGGCCTCGCCATGCCTGAATGGTAATAAAACCTTCAAAGTCCTCTGCCCCTGCCAGGCCTGAGAGCAACCCCGCAGGGCCTGACTCCCTTGGGTGGCCTCCTGGATGCCTGCGCCCACCACAGAGTGTCCAGCACCTGCTTTGGCACCACTTCCTGCCCTTGGGTGCCCTGGCAGTGGCTCTCCAGCCAACAGCTGTGCCAGCAGAGGGCCAGGGCGTGTCAGCTGAGCCACCCCCAGGGTGACATGATGCCACCTTGGTGAGAGGGCTGGACCCTCTGGGAGGTGCACTCAGTGTTTGGGGCAAACGCAGGTGGTTGTAGATGAAATGGAACCAGGAAGACCACCAGGTCCCAGGTTGACGAGGTGCATGCGTTTCCACCCTCCCCAGCTCTGTTCTCACGGCTCGTAGCGTTGCTGGGGGCTCAATAACGGCTGCACGGATTGGATGAAATTCCACACTCTCGTCCCATCTCAGGAAGCCTCACTAACCAGACTGTGCCTGGCATCATAAGTCGGTTAGGCTCGTTGGTAACCATGGCAGGCTTTTTGTAAACATAGGTGCTTTTTGATAATTTGCAGAGTTTGCATTCAGCACCTAGGCTGTGTCCAGCAATGCGCCAGTTCCTAGTGATACAGAGAAATAAGACACGGACCTTGGCGTTAGAGCTTCGTGGGGAGACAGCGAGCGAGCCAGCCTCGCACGTGGCACAACCAGCTGGTGCACTGCTGTCAAAGGGCCTCAGGGTGTTCAGAGACCAGGAGGGGAAGGGGGTTCACGCCATGTCCCCAGATGTGTGACCACCCGTGCTAGGCGCTTGCTCAGAACACAACACTAAGTTATTTCTAACACTGCAGGGCTGTCTCATGAGTCTCCTCAGGGAGCAGATCTCCTGGAGGGTCGGAGTTAATCTTCAGGAGCCGTGTGGCTCAGAAAGGAAGGCAGCGATGACAGGCAGCAGTGACAGGCAGCCAGGCTCCTGGGGGGCTCTGAACCGACCCAAAGGCTGTTTGTTCTAGAAGAGGCAGTCCAGCATGTCCTGCTGGGCGTGTATCTCTGCTGGTGTGTATTCTGCGCGCGCGCGCACACACACACACACACACACACACACACATGCACAGACACACACACACAGAGGCACATACACACAGTACACACACACACAGGCACATACACACACACAGAGACACAGACACAAACACACACAATACACACACACAGGCACATACACACACACACACAGAGACACAAACACAAACACACATACACATACACACATAAACAGACACAGACACACAGGCACAGACACAGATTCACACACACACACACACTAAGGAAAGACCCAGACATACTTCACAGAAGGCACAATAGACCTCAGATGTGCTCTGTCAGGAGCGCAGAGCACGGGAACCTGGCCGTGGGATGGCTTCGTCCCTGCCCCTCGGCACCACGAGCCGCTCTGACCCAGCCTGGCTCCCTCTCCAGGTGTCACGAGGCCTCCAGCACCTACGAGTGTGAGCTCAGAGTCACGTCTCTGCGCGGCAGTCACCATGCATCACACACGGCGGTCTGGGTAGTGGTTGTCCGTATGCAGGTTGTGACCGTGACCAAGACGTGGGGCTCATGAGGACATCTGCTCTTTACCCTCCAGGTGGTGGCCACGCTGGGGACCACGTCCTGCTGCTCCTTTGACAGGATCTTAGAAGTGGGTCCCATCTGTAAGTACCCGTTACATTGTCTTCTGGAGAAAGTTCTCCATACGTGCGGAGTTTCACAGACCCTCCTCGTGGGTTCCTTTCTCCTCCCCAATATTAACTTCATAGTATAACAAACAGAATATAACATATACCATAATATCAACATAATACAACTTAACATCATGATGGTTTGCCAAACCCTTTTTTTTATTTGCAATAACACAAACCCCATTAGCTTGAACTCCACATATCAGAATTTGGACTAATTGGACAAGAGCAGCGCTTAGCTTTACCACCACACTATTTATTAAAAAAACCAAACAGCTGTTCTGGCAATAGAAAGTGACGTAGTGTAAGGCTAGCTGCCACGCTGAGGAGAAGAGCTTGCTCTCCAAACCCCAGCACGCCCCCGCCCAAGGGCCTGCATACACAGCACGTGAGGTCATCCGCCCTTGAAGTAAGTCTTCCATCATCCTTTTTAGCCTTTTGAAATGACTGAATGTAGTTAAGCAAATTACTTAAATTGATTAAGCAAATCAATACCCAAACCCTGGGTTTCTCCAAGGAGAGTCTGCGCTTCACCCCGCCTCCTCCCCCACCCACGGCACCTAGGTTTTCTCCTAGAGGCGGGAATTCAGTGATTTTGAAAGGCGAACACTGACGATGAAACTGTTTGAGAGTTAGGCCTGGGACGGGTTTCTGTACCTTTGCTCGGTGGGGCACCGGCTCCTGAAATCCTGTTGCTCTGTCCTTGGACATGGTACTCCAGATGGAGCTAAGCGTGCAAAGGCCTGGGTGTCTCCGGAGCTGGTCGGGCCCTCAGGCCGCACTGTGGCTTGTGCAGGTCTCAGGGGAATCCCTGGGCACTGGCTCACCAGTGACCTGTATGGCCCCAGCACGTTTCTCCCCTCTCCTAACCGGGGATCCGCTGTGGTCCACACTTGGGGTGTGGACCCCCTTCTCCAGGGCCGTGGGTGACAGCGTGGGGCACAGCCTTGGTCACAGACGAGCCGTGGTGCAGCCCAGACCCACCGCTCAAAGCTGTGCGCCTTCTCTTCTGCGTCCCTTCCGTAAAGTGGACAGGAAAATGATGCTTGCGAAATGATGATGTCTCCCTCACGTGATTCTTTAGAGGATGAGTTAATGCGCAGAAGATGGGCGAGACAGAGGCAGAGTGTGTCACTGGGGCTGCGAGGAAGCTGGGGCCAAGTGGCTGTGGGTATGCACTGTCCCCTCACCCGGGCTCTTGCTCTGCCATTTATGACCTGTGGCTTCTGGAAGAGCAGCTGGCTGAGAGCACCCGCCATGGCCAGGGCTGGGGGAAGGGACAGGACTGGTCCTCTCAGGACAGTGGTCATGGAGTTGGCATCATCAGTCACCCGGGCCAAGCAGCTGGGCATCCCTTCTGACTCAGATGTCAGGCTGAGAGCTGGACATCCTGGACAGGGGCCAGCTGATGTAACCCTGGGAGCTATCGGGTTTAGAGGACTGAGGTCTTCACAGGACAGAGCCCACATGGCCCCGTAGTCCCCCGAGCCCCAGCACTGGCCACCCACTTGACTAGGGAGATGGCAGTCAGCGGAAGGCACCTGGCCTCCATGGCCTGCTGGGGGCACCCGGTCCGTCTTCTGCTTCCTGGGTCTGGGGACCGTGGGCAGAGCTAGATCTGTGATGTTTGGTGCCAACCGCAGAGGCCGCTCTGGGGCGCGCTGGTCTCAGGGCTACGCTGAACGTGAGGGTCAGCCTGGAGGACAAGGGGCACAATTGCTGCCATTGTCCCTGTCTTTCCACGTGTGCACTGAGCACCTGGTCTGTGCCAGGCGCCGCCCAGGCCAGCAGCAATGGCCCCTGCCTCAGCTACGTTGCCTTCAAGGCGAAGAGTCTTAGGGATCCGGAGACCAGGCGAACAGATGCTGAGGGTGGACTGCAGCAGGAAGGACTCTGGGACGGGCATGGCCAGTTGCCAGACCCCACGCGAAGAGGGCATCCGTGGAAGGACTCACAGGTCGCTTCTGTCCTTCAGGTAACAAGGAGGCCATGTGGCTGCACATCGATGCTGCCTACGCGGGCAGCGCCTTCATCTGCCCTGAGTTCCGGCCCCTTCTGAATGGAGTGGAGGTGGGTGTGCTCTTTAACAGGATCCCCTTTTCAAAAGCGCTATGTGGCCATTGGCTTCTCCTCGTAAGGATGTGACATTCAGTTTTTCAGCACATTATTTTCTAACCAATTCCAGTGATTTTGGGGGGTTACCTTCCTTATGACAGGAGTGAGAACCTCCCCGATGGGCAGCCTATCTTTCTGCCACACACCAGGCATCCACAGCTATTTTTCAGTCTGCACAAATCCTGCAGAGCTGTCTCAGTAGGAGAGGTTTTCACTCAGAAAGCTGTGGGAAAACATTGAGGAACAAAGTAAAACCTTAACGGGTGTCAGATCATGGAGGAATTTAAAATACCAACCCGCGATTCCATTTGGTCTCGTTCAATTCAGCAGCCATGTTCTGACCAATAGTGAATGAGGAGCTAGCAATGCATTGGAACGCCCTGTGCCATTTTCAGAACTTGTAAAATTGTGGCCTGGAATGCCAACTAAAAAACATCTGATGTTTTTGAAGAATAGCCAACAAAATTATGAACCAGTGCTCAGCCCCTCCCCAGGGCTGCGCGCGTAACGTGGTGCATGCACACAGCGTGGAGGCAGGACCTTGTAGACGTGTCTTGGATTCCCACAGGCTTTCATTGTTGGCAGCAGCTCACAGGGCTGGAAGGTCCTCCCTGCAGGAACTCAGATGTAAAGGCAATAAAGGGTGCATTTGGCAGCGACTTTGGCAGTGTGTCTGGGAAGGAGATATGTCAGAGGAGCCCCAGCAGCTGCTTTGTGCTCTGAGGCAGCGGCTCCGTGAGGCCTTGTCATGCATGGTGCAGGGATTAAGGGTGTGGTCTCTGGCGCTAGACCACGGTTTGGATGCCAGCTTTACTCTAGGATTCGCTGCATCCCCTTGGGCAGGTTAGGTATCCTCTCCACACCTCAGAAGATGGATTTAGTTGATGCCTCCTTCTAGGGCAGTGGTTCTCAACCTGTGGGTCGTGACCCCTTTGGGGGTTGAACGACCCTTTCACAGGGGTTGCCTAAGACCATCGGAAAACAAAAAGATACTTACATTACGATTTATAACAGTAGCAAAATTACAGTTACAGAGCAGCAACGAAAATAATTTCATGGTTGGGGGTCACCACAACATGAGGAACTGTATTAAGGGGTCGTGGCATTAGGAAGGTTGAGAACCGCTGTTCTAGGGGCTATTGTTAGGATCAGAGGAGTTAATCATATTTAAAGGGCTCCAAAACAGCATCTGGCACACAGTAAGCACTGTACATAAATTCGATGCTGTTATCATTTTTCACCATGGTCTGGAGAGACCGTCCCTCAAAACCTGTCTCCACTCTCCTGTCACCAATCCGTTTTCTAATTAAGGATTTGGAGCTCGTAATGCCGTAATACCGGGAACGTGAGGGTCCAAGCTGTAGAATACAAACGTCTGCATCTCTGAAAAGAACAAGGCCCTTAGTGCTAATGACTAAGTGGCATTCTGGTGTATGTCTCCAACACACGCATTCATTTGTTCCCTCATTCATTCAATAAGGACTTATTGATCACTGAATGCATGCCGGGGCTTAGATCAATCCTCGAGGTGTAAATGGAGCTTGCAAAGCCCCTGTGAATATCAGGGGATAGGTGAGAGGCTCTGCTAAGGGTGTACTGACACCCACCCTCTGTAGCTCACTGCTGATTGCTGGGTTTGTGGGTGTTTGGTGCTGGGAAAGGAAGAACGCTGTATGCCGGATAAATACCTTTATAATGGGGATGGTACCATCACTAGGAGTGTCTTTTCCTGCAGCTCAAGAGAAGGGCGAGGTGTTCCTGGGGGTCTGTGAGCCCCTCCTAGGCGTGGTCCTTTCTAAGGGTCAGGTTTAGGGTTTCCGACCTTTTCCTGCTACCCCCCTTTTTTCTTTCCCATGAACTTGAGGTTTCCCCTGTCCCGGGGGTGCCTCCTTGTCAGACCACCACAGCGGGGGATGGGGGATGGGGTAGCGGGATCCTATCAGCAGCAGACAGGATTTCATGCCTGATAATGAGGTTTCCATCTTCCTCCATGATTGCGACTCCTTCCTGTGTAGGGAGGGCCTCGCAGCTCAGCTGCTCAGATAAGGGGCTGCAATATCCTGCCCACCGCCCTGCCCTGCAGATAAGGGCCTTCTCTCTGTCAGCAGGAGGAAAATATCGCAGTTGGGAAATGAAAGAAGTTTAAACAGGTCAGCCCCCAGGAGCAAGCTAATAAAATTCTGGGCAAACAAAGCGTTCCTTTCACCTTTTGTTTCCTTTTATCAACAAATGAAACTCCTTGTAATTTCCTGTCTCTTCCTCAAAATTACCTTTATTGAAGCCTGGAAGGAAATTAATCTTCATCCCCAGAGTCGGCTGACATGCAAGGTTGTTACCAGCTGACCACCTGGCCCCTGGCCCCTCAGTGCCTCCTCAGGGCTCACCCCTAGAACTAATGGAAAGGAGGTATCCCAGAGCCCTGGGGAGATTTCCAGGTTTCCCATTAGGGCCTGGTGTGGCCACTGCCTTTATTTCTGCTTCAACTATGGATTCTGCCTGGTGGCCATGTCCCTGGCCCTCTAGGTGGACCCAGGTCCTATTCATCAGTCAGAGGACAAATGAGGACACGCATTTTGAAAACTGTACAAATTCAGCACTTATGACACCTTAGTGAAAGCACAGAGTGGCCCTGCTTGGCCACTTGATGCTTGAAATATCTTGTTTTCTGCTTGGAAATCGGCAGCACCTAAAACTGGTGAGTGATCCTAGAGGCAGTTGTTTGCAGGGGTCACCCACTGGGGACGCGAACCCCCATCTCTGACCCAAAGCTCCCCTCCGCCGACTGTTCTCCAGCCCCAAACCAGGTCAGCGTCTGCTTCCTGTTTCATGGGGTGATTTGTTGGTCCCACTTGAAAATGAATGAAGAGGTTCAGATGGGTCAGGCGGCTGCCCCAGCGAGTCCTGGAGCCCAGACCTTCCCCCTTGTCCCCACGTCTCCAGCCCCACGGGTGCAGTCACTGCACGTCCCGTCTGCATAGCCTGCTGTGTCCCTTGAAATGACACACTGATAATTGTCAAGTATGGCGTTTTGCCTTATCACTGTGACACATTCATAACTAACATGTCTTGTTTTTGTTTTGATTTTTCCTTGGCAGTTTGCAGATTCCTTTAACTTTAATCCTCATAAATGGCTTTTGGTGAATTTTGACTGTTCTGCCATGTGGTGAGTTTCTCTGTTCATTAGTCTTGAGAACGGCGTCTTGTGTGAGAGAAGCCGGCAGGTGGGGGTGCCAGGCGACGGGGCGGGGGGCACAAGCAGCTGCTGCCCACTGCGTGCTCCATCCTAACCCCTGGATGGGACCCCCGCCCTGATTGTACGCTGCGACCTACTGGGACCTACAGGTGCCAGACATGGGCACACGTGAGCACCAGGCCCCGGGAGCACACAGCACATTTGCTCACCAAATGCTTCTGGTTTGAAGAAACACTATGACAAGGTAAATTCCAGCACTGGATGCTATAAGGAGGTGACATACACGAGTGTCGGGCTGCTGGAGGGAAGGGCCTTCAGCCGCTGCTGAAACGGGTGCACACCGTCCTTGAGGCCAGGGATAGCCCGAGCCTGCCGTTTCCCGTAGCAGTGGGCTGGCATCTGAATTTTACATTTGAAATCATGTCTGCTCTTAGGTAGCACTCTGCTTCCTCGTTTATCCTCTCCTTCAGTCCCATCACAGCTCCACTGGCACAGGATCTGATGTCCCGACATTAAGGGGGTGGGGGTGGGACGCCTGGGGCCCTGAGGGGTTTAACCCTCCAGGGGGCACACAACCCACACCACAGCCACAGGTCTGTGCTGAATAGCAAAAGGGGCGAAATTTTAAAACCTAGGACTGAGGGAAAGGAGTCAGATAGAATTACATCTCTCACAGGATGGAGGTAAAGAACACGCGTGTGCAAAGCAACACACGTTTTTGTAAATGAAACGGCGCACATAGAACATGTCGGATTGTTACCCTGGACACAGGAGAAACTGGACACTGAGAGCTGGGGTTGGTGTGAATGAGGCAGAGTCAGGCCCCGGTTTTGTTTCGCTTTTGTCCAAGCGGTCGCTGACTCCACAGTCTTTCTGAATGCTGAAACTAGTCCTGGCTCTTAGTCCCGGCGTGCACGGCCAGAGGCCACAGGTGTAAGCTGGACCACAGCGTCCCTCTCCTGTGTGCAGGCAGCCGCCCCTCTGCCTGTCCGAGCAGGGGGCCTGCTGAGCACTGCTGTCCAGGTGGGACAGCACCGCCCGCATGTCTGCGGAGAGGTAGGACAACAAATGGGACACAGCAGGAGGGCTGACAATTGTGATCATTCTGGGGTGGAGTCCACGGAAGCAGCAAGCCCGAATGGACGAGAACCCCATGGATGCACGGGTCAGAAGCTCACCAGTGTATTTTTGAGAGAAAATCGCAGAAAATTGCACAGAGAAGATGATGCCACTTACGTTTACACATCATATGTTTATGTTGTTTAGAAACAAGCGAAACAACACCACAGATTACTTAGGGATTTGTATAGGAAATTCAGTGGAACCCTGTGGGCGAGATAAACCCCAGTGCAGCCCTGTGACCTCATCTGCGGTGGTGACGGGAGGGACGCCCACGAATTGAACTGATTGTGCATGTTTTGCTCATAAGCAGCGAGGTGGATAAATGACCATTTGTACCTTTCTGCAAGGTTTTAACGCTGCATATTTTTTTAATTAAAAACAACCAGCTGGAAGGTCATACTGGCCTCAATGGGAAGGGCAGTTTGATCTTCATGACAAAGGGGAGAGTTCTGCTGAGAGATGTAAATCTTCCTGCCCCTTTGTCTCGCGCTGCCCCCCTCTGTGTAAGGCCGGGCACAGAGCTTTCCCAAGTACAGAGAGACCCAAAGGGAATCCCTCCAGGGGTCCTCATGCAGTGGCCACCATGCTACAAAGTTCCCGTGCACACCTACACCAGCGCGACCTGTCCCCTCTGTGGGTCAGAGTCCACACCACACAGCCCCTTAATGCCGCCTTTAACACTCGGTAGGAATAACACCGCACCTGCCTTTCAGAAGCAAACCCCGCCTCTTGCCCTGCTCCTCGCTGGCACCCCAGCCTGCACCCTGTCTCAGGCTTGCTGGCTTTCGTCCCCCAGGGACTCTCCCATCTTGAAGACTTGCTTTCAAGCCTGAGCTACTGTCAGACTGACGCTTCTTCTCTAGTCTGCCCCGAAGATACTATTTGCCACAAAATTGCCTTGAGATGGTGTCCACGCTGCCAAATGAGGCAGACAGGCCATTGTCACAAAGCTGGGCCTGGAAGGACAGAGAGGAGACACCATCCTGCTGGGTTTCTGCTCCCGACGCCAGCCCTCCAGCTCTCCACATGCCCTGGGGTCCTGACACTGCCCCCCGGAAGTGGGCACACCCCACCGTGGAGGGCTCAGCCAGACAAGACCCCCCACCCCCCAGACACCAGTGGCTACAAAACCCGGGTTCCCACTACCCCCTACTCTTTCAGATAATTTGCCAGAACAACACAGAACTCAGGAAAGAGCTTTACTTACGTTTACTGGTTTATTAGAAACAAGGCAAATGAACAGCCAAATGAAAGAGACGGTCAGGATGAGGGGTGGGGTGGGGAGGGGGCACAGAGCTCCCCCCACCCCCCAGCATATAGATGTGTTCGGCAACCCAACGCTCTCTGAACCCTGTCATTTTAGGGGGTTCTATGGACGTGTCATTACGTGGCATGACGGATCACCTCATTGGCCATTGGTGGTGAACTCAGCCTCCAGCCCCTTCCGCTCCCAGAGACAAGGGGAGGGGCTCAACCTTCCAGCCTTCTGGGCAGGACTTGGTTTTCCAGGCCACCAGCCCCTGTCCTGAAGCCGGGAGCCCGGGCCACCTGTCACCTCCTTGGCATATAAAAGATGCTCTTCTCCCTGCACAGATCCAGGGGGTTAGGAGCTGTGTGCTAGGAACCAGAGGCGAAGAGCAAATATTCATTCATTATTATACCGCCCTCCCCCCCTCCCCCAGGTGCTCAGAGCTCTGGAGACACACGCAGTGCTGCAGTGACCCCAGGGGTGGTGAGAGCACAGCCGAGGGGCATGCGTGCAGAGCGGGGTCCCGGGAAGGGGCCCTGAAGCCAGGGTGCCTGAGCAGGGCCAGGTGGAAGGAGGGACAGGCGGCCAGGGCGTGGGGTCCCTCTGAAGTGTCTCCTCACGAAGCCCATCATCTGTTCTCTACAAACAGGGTGAAAAAGAGAGCAGACCTCACGGGGGCCTTTAAACTGGACCCGCTCTACCTGAAGCACAGCCACCAGGATTCAGGTAAGGGGGGCCCTTGCGTTCAGAGCTGCATTTGAAGCACCTAGAAGCCAGAGGCGAAGGTTCCGGCCCACAGAGGCATCCCCGCGGGCGCTGGGTGTGGGCTCAGGAAGGGCTGCCTCCTGAGGGAGGGCCGGTCCCGAGCCTCGGGCTCCGTCGTCCAGACGTGCTCATTGCCAGAGCGGGGAGCCGACAGGCCCCGAGGCGCACAGCACAGCTTCCAACAAGATGTGGACACCTCCCAAAACAATGACTGCCCCAGTGACCGTGACACGTGCGTCCACTTATGCCAGTGCCAGCCGGGGAAGAAAGGAAACCAGGAGCGTTGGGTGGGGGTGGGGGGTGAAGACAAAACTGGATAAGGCACACAAATGCCACCCTAGCGATCTGGCCTGGGGACCTGCCTTCTGTGCCTGGCACTGGTGGTGCCACAGTGACCAGGCCCAGCGCCCCCTAGGGGTGGGCAGAGAGGGGCATTAAGAAACCATTCTGCATGGCCCACGTGGCCCTGGTGGCCTGGCCCTGCCCGTCACCACACGCTGCAGCTCACCAGGTCTCAGCTAGGTGTCTCCTTCCTCTCATTACTGAGGTCCAGGACAAAAGTCTCCCTTTCAGGGACGTCTTCCCAGGCCTCTCTGTGTAAGCAGGCGCCCCCCTCTCAGCATCTCCATCTGTCACTTCACTCCGATGGCTCCTTTATGGCCTGTGACTCCAGCCACACACCTTCCCTCACTGGCCACCTCCTTACTGCCTTCTCTCCTACTGGCACCTAAGATCCTTGGGGGTGGTTGGGGTGGGGGCTGTCACCCCACAGCTCCCCACGAGAACAGTACCTGCCTGGACGGAGCGGGCAGCAACAGCGTGAGAGGTTAAGGTCACATCGCATCCCTACGTGTGTTCCGCATTTTTACGTACGGTGTCTCGTTGGATGCATTGCCACCCAGTGGTAGAACTGGGGCCAAAATAAATGGGACTTTTCTGTTTGTTAACAGAAAATTCTTTCACAACGCTGGTGACGGGGAAAAGTGGCCCCACTTGGTATATAGACTTTTCAGATAGATTCTTTCTTTATAAAAACTGTATGTTTAGGAAGCATGAGAGAGCAAATGGTGCGCCGGGAAGTTCCCATAACCCCACCCCCCAAATGCAGTCATGGTTACATTTGCTTGAATTTCTCACCCGTCCTCTCTTATGCGTTGTCTGGTTTCACTGTTTTTACTAGTTGCCACTTGCAAATTTAGAAGCTGCTCAGCCCGCAGATATGTTGTGTAGTTGTGAAGACTTATGGGGCACATTAAACGTATTAAGAAGTCCACCGTCATGGGGAGCTGCCAGCCGAGGGGCCTTGGCATGCTTTCTGGTGGCAGTGAACACTTGCGGGGACCTCCTAACTGAACCCGTCTTCAGCCCCCCATGGAGGGAGCAGCTTCACCGAGAGGCCGACTCCGTCTCATTAACCATGCGGTTTGGCTGGAGGGGCTACGCGTCTGAGCCCTTCCCTTAAAGCTTCCGTCGCACTGTCCAATGGTTTTCTACTGTGAAAGAGATGTCCTATCATTCTGCACTGTCCTTTACGTGGCCATTGAGCACCTGAGATGCGGCAAGTCTGACAGAACTCAATTTTTAACTTTATTTAATTTTAATGAAATATAGCCACATGTGGCTAGTGGCTATTGGGATGGTGCAGTGACATAAACCAAAAGGGAGGCCCACTCATTCTTCTTCATTCACGACGTCACCTGGGCTTTCGACACACCCTTTCTGAGTGCCGATTTCATGCCAACACACTTTTGGGTGCCGCGCATCCCTGTCAGGTCACTTCTGGTGACTGCTGTGGACGTTGGTATAACATCTCCCTTCCATGGGGTGTAAGGAAGAGGGGACGGGTTGGGAGCTGGCCGACTGTGTGACTTTGGGCTTCGTCTCAGGGTCCCTCATGGAGTAAGGAGGTTGGCCCTTGCAAAATGACCCTGCCGGCTGTCCCATCTCTGCCACTTTAGGACCCAAACTGAGGAGATGCCTGGTCTGCCCCGGCCAGACGGCAGTCAAGGAAGCACAATTAGCTGACCCTGGGTTTTCGTGTAAATACGGTGTACACCTGTCTGCACAGGGGCTCGAGAGCAGCCTATAAGGGTGATGGTGGATTGCGTCAGGTGGACAGCTTGTCCCAGCTGACCTCGTGAAGGCCGCTGTCCCCCTTCCAACCCCGCGATGGCTGCTTTAAGCAGGAGCGGAGACTGAACCGCCAACCAGCCGTTTTCATAGCCGCTGCGAAGCCCTTGCATCCAGGATAATGAAAATGACTCAGGGGCACTCACCGGTGCCTGCCCTGTGCCAGATACTGGACTGAGATCCGAGGATACGTAGACGCGCGCCCATCAAAAGTCTGAGTCTTTTTTATATTCTGATGGCTCTTTACATCGCACGTTCACCTTCCCACACGCAAATGAATGAATGAATGAATGAGGGCTTCCCTTGCCAATTCACTGCTAGAGGAGTCGTGGATTCTCATGCTCATGGAGATGCCGAGAGAAATGTATGGGGTCCCTTCATAATTCAGCATTTCCCGTTCGTGTTCGGGGCACCCTGCTCCCGGGGCTGCCCTTAAACCTCTGACCTTGAACGCCCAGCCCTCACTGGTCTTCCGCCTGGTTCAGGAGACAATGGACTGACCTTGAAGACGAGGATTGTTGGGCATGTTCTCAACCAGTGTGTGTCTAATGGCTCTTGTTTTCCTGTGTTTCTCTTTTCCAGGGCTTATCACTGACTACAGGGTAAGTGGGAGATGGTCTCGTGGAGCTCCAGGGCCCTGGCGATGCAAAATGTGATTGGGTACCACGTGCTGTCACGGCACCAGTTCCTGCTGCCTCCGCTTCCTTCATCTCACGATCAGGGTCCCACTAAGGGGGACACCATCTAACTGGGTCCTAACCAGGAAACCAGGCCAGGCAGTGGGCAGGTCACTGAGCCGCCACCCACAGGTCTCGGGTCGGCAGGAAATGGTCCCGCCAAAGAGGGGCAGGGACTCCGCACCCAGGCTCCTCCGAGGAGAACTTTACATCATGCTGCCCCTCTGTCCTGCACTGTTGCTGGGAGCCAGGAGCCCGCAGCCCGGGCAGAGGGAGCACCAAGCCAGTCATAACAAGGGCAGTCCCTTCCCACCCCCTCGGCAGGCAGCCTCCTTCTCCGCCAGGAGGTGCTGCGCTGCTCTGGCAGCTTCCGGAGGTGAGCAAGGCCAGTCCCTCCCTCCCGGACCCCAGGCTGCAGAGGGAGACAGAGGCACAGACAGTCACACACGCTGTGATGACCATCCTGCACGCTGCTGTGAGCTGCTATCCTGAGACACACCTGAAGCAGCCTGCTCCCCTCTGAGGGCTGCTTCTGGCTGAAGGGCGATGTTCCAACCCCTCAGATAGATAGCGGGGGAGGGGTGGCCTCCCAGGTGTTTGCTGCTTCCAGGGCAAACAAGAGGAGTGATGAGTCACAGGAGACCGGCCCCTCCCTCCTCCTGGCCCCTCCCTCCTCCTGGCTCCTCCCTCCTCCTGGCCCCTCCCTCCTCCTGGCTCCTCCCTCATCCTGACCCCTCCCTCCTCCTGGCCCCGCCCTCCTCCTGGCCCCGCCCTCCTCCTGGCCCCTCCCTCCTCNTCCCTCCTCCTGGCCCCGCCCTCCTCCTGGCCCCGCCCTCCTCCTGGCCCCTCCCTCCTCATGGCCCCTCCCTCCTCCTGGCTCCTCCCTCCTCCTGGCTCCTCCCTCCTCCTGGCTCCTCACCTTGGGCTCTCTGTGTTCTGTTCCAGCACTGGCAGCTACCGCTGGGCCGCAGGTTCCGCTCTTTGAAGCTGTGGTTTGTTTTCAGGATATACGGAGTCACCGGGCTGCAGGCCTACATCCGCAAGGTGACTGGGTCTGCATTCCTTACCTGGGAAGCCTCATGGAGGTCTTAGGGGACTTTGGGAACGAGTTAAGGTGTCCTAATAAGCAAGTTTGTGACAAGGGGCAGTTTGAGCCGTGGCGATGGGGGTATAGATAAGGCGGTCAATGTACAAGTGTGGATCTTTCAAGACACGTCCATCAAGACTGCAGGTTACCGGGTCCAGGAGGCGGTCAAAGTGAAAACCCCATGTAGCTGGTATTTTAGCCACATCAGCAAGGTGAAGTCAGCAATGGCAAAAGGAAGCACACACTAGGCTTCTCTCCAAGAACCTTCCAGAAAGGAGAAGGCTCGCGTTGGGGTGGGGACGACTACCCCACCTGTCATCAGCCTGGTGGTTCCCAAACGTGCCCCAGCCAGCAGCAGGGACCTGACTGGCTCTCAGGGTGGGTCCCCGCTGTGACGGACACTCAAGTGTGAGAACTAGCCCTCTTCTCCCGGCCCCATCACCGTTTCTTTTGTGTTTTTTTTTTTTTTTAATAAACAATCGAGGAAGCTGAGGCCTGAATATGTGCTGGGACTTGCCCAAGGCCCACCCAGTTAACTGGCCGCAGAAGGCCGGCTGTCTCCAGCTGGGTGCCTCCCATCCTAACGTCCCTTCTCAGCCGTGGCCCCATCTGGATGCACAGAGGTCCTCAGCCTTCACAGAAATGGGGCACATCTGCAGTTTCCAACTCTGGTGATAGTGACATGGCCAGCCCTTCCTTTGAAGTCTGGCTCTAGGGCCCGGCGAGTGGCTCAGTTGGTTAAGAGCTCGCTCAAGAGTTTGAGCTCTGAGCAACAGCAGTTCAAGTCCAGCCCGAGCTGAGCAGCCGCTGAGCTGCCAACAGGTAGCAGGATGGCTCAGCTAAAAAATAAAAAAATAAAAAATAAATAAAAATAAGTCCTGTCTCTGAGGCTTAGCGTCTGGGCTGGTGGAATGTCTCCAGGCCCCTCCCATGTGACAGGCCCCATGGCCCACACCTGCCCCACAAGGCAGATGTGGGGCAACCAGAGACAGCAGAATCAACCGGGGGCAGCAGAATCTATGTGGGGAGAGGTGGAAGGGGGTGTGTGTGCGAGTTTGTGGGTAAGGGAGCCCATTTGAGACCATGTTCTCAAATATAATGAGGATTCAGCTTTTGCGGGGAGGGTACCCAATCCTGCCTGACTTGAACAGTAGGGGACATTCAAGCCTGCCCCAGGCAGCTCGCTGTGAGGCTGGTCCCCGCTGTGGAGAATCCCCTGCCAGCTCTCAGTCTTTGCTGCCCTCTAGTGGCACCAGGTTTATTATGCGCCTGGGAACCGCTCATATAACCCAGGTGCTCATAGTCCCAACCTCGCTGAGCCCCAGTAGTTAGGCTCAGGTGCTCCTGGAGCACCACCACTAACAGCAACTTGCTGAGCACCTGGGTTCAGAATAAGCAAGACGTACTCATACAGCTAGACCATGGAGAGCTCGCTCTCAGATCGTGTACTATCTGAATCAGTTTTTGAGCTCCATACACATCTAGAAGTCAAGTGAGGTGACATTATTCAGTGAGAGGAAGGCAGTTCTCGAATGGGACGGGGACCGACATAGTCTCATCTCTCAGTGATGGCAAAAGCTGTCAAGTAACAAACAGCCATAGCGACCGAGAAACTGAAGCTCTGGCACTGGGCAGCTGTGTGGGAGTACGGCCCCAGTTTCCTAATCTGTGAAATGGGTATACTCGTTGCCTCGCTGGTGAGGTGGGCTATGGTGAGGCTGGCACAGTGGAGAAGCATCAGCACTTGCCTAGCACAGAGGGGCTATTCAGCAGCTGCTAGCCACCATCTCTTTTCTACAATGCTCAAATGCCTCTTCGCAATATTTACTCTAAAATTATTTTTAAAAAATTGCTTTGGTGGGGTAAAAACAGTCCCCTGAGCAGAAGACGGTTGGTGTTTTTCTGAAGACACTACCCTTTTCCCCTGGTAACACTTTTTTTTTTTTCTCAACCTGTTTGGGAACAGCTGGTGAGTGGATGACATAAACACTTGAAGAAAACGGCTAAAAGCACACAAATGAATTACAGATGGGCAGTCTAACAAGCTTTTCTAGGTGGTTAGCTCTGAATTAAGTCGTGACGAGCCGCTCAGACGCATTTCCCTTCCTTTTCCAGCACGTCCAGCTGGCTCACGAGTTTGAGTCTTTAGTGAACCAGGACCCTCGCTTTGAAATCTGTGCGGAAGTCACTTTGGGGCTGATCTGCTTTCGGCTAAAGGTATGCTTCAGTCTATTTTACCTTCTTCATTTTTTTGAATGTGACAGAGGAGTATCACTTATTACCTCCATGCTCAAAAACTTGCATGAGGTCCCCAGGGAGGAGGGACTTCGGGTGCACTTTCCAGTCTGCCTTGTAGGCGTCCCAGGCTGACCCCACCTAACACACAGTCTCCTCTAGGCACTGTTCACGCGTCCTCAGCCATACCGGACACTCCTTGCTTGCTCACCTTCCCCTCCATCTGTCCATCTCGGCACAGGGCTTGGGCCAGTTTTGAGTATCCGCAGGTGTTCACCTGGGCAGAACTGGACTCTCCTTGTCCCACTGTCCTTCCTGCCCCTCGACTCTCAAGACAGAGCAAGGAAACAAAGAACACAATCTTGTGAGGGTCACCTGACCGAGGATGCAAGGCCCCAAGTCCAGCCCCTTCTGTGTGGACTGTACAGCGTACGGGGGATGGGGTCACTGCCTAGAAACAGAAGAAAGGCTGAGGGGAGGATGTGAAGAGTAATACGAACGGCCGCTGAGGAGGCAGCGCCCTGGCAGAAAGGATGGCTTCCCATGGTCTGTGTGATACAGCCTTCCATCCGGTCCAGACAGGGGGATGGTGGGGCTCTGGGCCCCCTGCCCCAGGCTGGGGGCTGCTCCCTACTGGAGGGGAGTCCACAGCAGTCCCTTGGTCCCACAGTTCACAGGCCAGTTCCCAGATTCTATACTGGCAACAAGTTGACTGTTACGCTTCATTTTGTATATTGTTGAGCATTTCCTCTATGTGTTCCAGTGAGACCCCTTCGCTGCTGCCATTAGAAACCCAGGTTTGCTGTTTAAGTTCATCAATTTATAGACACCATATCTAAGAATCTTTATTTTTTTTCTTAAAAAACATGGACCATGGAAGGGTCATCTTTTGACAGCACATTACACCCAGAAGCAATTGTCTTGTAGGGCAAGGCTGCAGTCTGTTTGGGCCACGGAGCTATTATTTCATTGAAGTTTTACCATTGTAAATGACCGGCGAGTGGTCAGGTGGCTTCTTTTGCTGACATGTGGTCCTGCTTTCTTGATCCGTTCAGGGTTCCAACAAACTGAATGAAGCTCTTCTGGAAAGAATAAACGGTGTCAAGAAAATCCACCTGGTCCCATGTCACCTCCGAGACAAGTTTGTGTTGCGCTTAGCCATCTGCTCCCGCGTTGTGGAGTCTGCCCACGTGCAGCTGGCCTGGGAGCACATCAGAGAGCTGGCAACGGACCTGCTGGCAGCAGGGATGGAGTAAAAGGTGAGTGGCTGTAGGTAAGCTAAGTCCTCACTACTAAGACCAGTTTCCTCCACGTAAAAAGAGGATGATGACACCATACCCTGACCAGCCTGGAGAGGCAGAAGGAACTAATAAGGGTCCTTTAGAACCTCGGACAGACTTTGACTTTGTATCTTTCTATGCGACTATCAATGGTGTATTTCTATAACTTCCCCTCAGGTTTCTCCTGTGTTCTTTGAGGCAACTTACTATCATAACGAGCTTATACATTAAACTGGCAAACTGTAGGTAAATGAAAATGAATGAAGACATTACAAAAGGGAATTTGACATGATGCGTGACTTGCTGTCAGGGGGAACCAAGTTCTCGATGGTTTAGCAGCGGTTCTCAACCTTCCTAAAGCCGTGACCCTTAATACAGTTCCTCATGTTGTGGTGACCCCCAACCATAAAATGATTTTCGTTGCTACTCTATAACTTTTTTGCTACTATAAAAATTTTGCTACTGTTATGAATCGTAATGTAAATATCTCTTTGTTTTCTGATGGTCTTAGGCGACCCCTGTGAAAGGGTCGTTCGACCCCCAAAGGGGTCGCGACCCACAGGTTGAGAAGCGCTGATTTAGAGGAAGGAAACATTTAGGATTCTGGGTTTCTTACAGCTGGGAAGGATTTACTGTGCATCAGTGAAAGAATCCCCAAGAAAGCTTGTGGTTACCTTGTAAGGAAAACACCTACACAGATTCAGCATTGGTGAGAGAGAGGGGATTTAAAACCATGTTGGAGCCACAGCAACTGTAAACGCTTTCTCATTAGATTATTTTAAGAACGTCAGTCCATTGGAGTTTGTCTACCTTCTTCGTTGCTTTACCTTTCTGGCCCATTTTAGGGGAGGCAGGTGGCACCTCTGTGACCATCTTGGTAGCTCCTACTTCTCTCTACTTCTCTGTCTCTGCTCTGGTTTCCCCATTGCCCATTTGTCGTAACTCTTGGGGGATGCAGAACCTACGTGTGTGATAAAATGATTTCACTGATGGCCTACAACTGTATCTTCTTTGCTCTTAATTTTAACTGTGAACACCTGAAATATTATAGCACACACACACAAAAAAAATCAAAAGTTAAAAATTGTATTTCATTTATGTGAGAGGCCTGCCCATGGCTCCTGGCCTGTCAGGTGGGTGGCTCAGTCAAGGCATGTCCTGAAGCACCAGATCCTTTTCCCAGCATGACAAGGACATTTCTGAGAGTCCACAGCTCGTGAGCTGAGTGGGACCACCCTGCCCAGAGCAAGTGCAAAGTCGTAACTAAAGCATCTCTGGAAGGTGCTGGGCAGAGGCTCAGATTGTCGTTATTCCATTGCTCTGAGATATGATGTGTGTGTGTGTGTGTGTGTGTGTGTGTGTGTGTGTGTGTGTGTGTGTGTGCAGGCGGGGGGGATAACTGCTATACAATATATATTGAAACAAAACAGAGCCATGTGAGGCAAACACTCCTGACGAGCGATTTTGCAACCCTACTCATATGTTCGCACGTATCGCATCAGGATGCATCATACCATGATCGTGTTCCCATGTGCCCACAACACACAGAGACTAGCGCTCTGAAAAATGACCAGAAACAAAGGCACATGTCTGACAGAAATGCCAGATACCGTGGAGTCATTATACTAGCTAGCACTTCGAAAGGTAAAAATAGGATTTAATTTTTTTAATGCTGGATATAATAGTAAATCACAATGCACTTATGCTGTTTTGACCAGATTAATTAGAGCAATGAAAATATTAATACCATGGGTTTACTTGTGTGTAGTTGAAGCTATCAGATCAAACCCATGTGATCATAGTTCTGACAGAAAGGAGGGGGAATTGTCCCTATGTTACAGAGCGTAGAAAAAAGAGCACAGGTTCCAGCTCATATTGTCAAATGTGTCAGAGAGGAGCTGGGTCAGCAATAAACACTCATTTCATCCAGTTCAAACGCTTTTACACTGCACATCATCTCACTGGAGAAATTGTATAGCCCCTCTGTGTTCAAATGAGAAGTATACAAAATTCTGATTCCTTAATTTTTTTTAATGTACTCATATGTTCATGTTATTTTTTTCCCCTGTAGGGATCAAAAGCTGAAAAGAAGTATGTCTGAAAACTGGAAGGAGAGGAAAATAAGCACCACCCTGGCTCCGTGGAACCAAGCCTGTAGGCGGCTCCATGTTTCTTTGTCCAGTTACCCAGACGCTTGTGATTATGTCTGTTCAGTCTCTCATCAAAGAATATTATTTGCTGTATGAAAACTTAATCCTAGTGGATATAGCTTTCATTCATTAGCCTGTGATTTTTGTTGATTAAAAAAAAAGTCATAGGTTTTCTTGCTCTTGAAGTTGTCATTGGTGGGAAAGGCTTATTGAACTATTTTTCAGGGCAGTCTCTGATTATGGGACTTGAGGTTATACCTGTGGTCTTTAAATTGTTCTGTCCCCTGGCACCGTGCTGAATAAACCATTTGAAATGCAATGTTAACTGTGTCTGGTGTGCACTCTGCTCTACAAACTGATGGTTGTGATATGGACTTATCCTTTCCAAAGAGCCAACAATATGACATCCTTGGATATTAGTTTATTCAACAAATGTTTCTTGAGTGCCTAGTATCTGTCAGGCACTGTTTTAGATACTTTAACAACATGCAAGTTTTACTTGGAGACGACTCCAACTTCTAAAGAAATAAATAGCAATATTAACGTGCATAGAAAGTAGAAACACCATCAAAAGTGTGGGCTAATTTTCAGTCATTTAGATGTCACATGTGTTAGTTGCGACTCAACACTCATTTTCTCCATCCCTGGCTCCTGAGAGACACTTTCTCAAGAAAAGATAAACACAGGGCCCGCTGGGCCCAGACAGGAGGACAGCTGCCAGGGCTTCCTGGGAAATGCCATCTTCCTTTTTCCAAGAGAGAAGTATTCAGGGGAACAGGTCCTTCCCCACTTTGGCCCCTTCTTCCAGCTTTAAATACGTTGTGTGAGGCTGTGTTCCTTGGATCGTGGGGGTCCTCTTGGAACAAAGGGGTGACAAGCCCAGAGAGGAAAATCCACTGGGGAGAAGATGGCAGAATGGAAAGATGGTCCTCATGACATCCTTAGGTCGTGTCATCAGACCTGGAGCTGCCAACCTGCAGACTTATGTGACATAACGACACTAATTAGCGCCTAGATCGCTATTAGTGGCTATTCTGTTACTTGGTCTGAAATCGCAGTTCACTAAACTAATCGAAATATGGTTCTGTTTTCTGAAGCCCAAGTCCAAAGTAATAGTGGAGTGCTTCTCAGTCTTCCACGGACGTGTCCCTCACGGGCTCAGGCGGGAAAAGGGCTGTGCTGGCTGTGGGGTGGATGTGAGCTGCGGCACTCAGAGCAGGTGTTCCAATTTCCTTATTCTGTCTTTAAAAAGCGCGTCGGCTTTGCACCCACTCTACACAAACCTCAGGCGGTAACAGGTACCTACACACCCAGCGGAGGGGAGGGGCCAGTCTCACAGGACCGCGGGGACCATCAAGGACCGAGGCCAGGTGCGCCCAGGTGAGCGCCTTGCATGGGAACTCTCTGAATTCAGTTCACGTCGGCGGCTGTGTGTCTTTATATGGAAGGACTTTAAGAGCGGAGCTATGCGCAATGAAAGGCAGATAGTTGACGTTACCTAACCCCGTGCTGGCTGCACAGCTGGCGCGACTGCTCTAGCAGAGCCCGCGCAGTCAGCCTCATCCAGCTGCAGGAGCCCGAGCCCCGCCCACCGCCCCGCCCACCGCGCGCGCCCTCGCTCCGCCCCACGCAAGCACGCACGCACGCACGCACGCAGCGGCCCGAGCCCGTCAGCAGCGAGCCCACGCACAGCGGTCCGCGCGCTTTTCGGAGGCTGCAGGTAAGCGGGGAGACGGGGAGGCGCGGTGGAGCCGCAGCCGGGCCCGGGCGGGAGCGGGAGCGGGAGGCGCGGAGGGGCCAGCGCCGCCCCCGCGGACCCCTCCGGGGCGGCCGGCGGGGTGCGGCCTTCTCGGGCCGCTGGGGGAGGGCCGGAGCGCGGGAGCGTTTCTGGCAGTGGGCGTGCCCGCCGCGCGGTCAGGTGACCCAGCTCTTCGGGGAGGGGGCGCTGGAGGCTGCGGGGAAGCCGGCGTCCCGGCCGGGCCGCCTTGGGCTGCGAAAGCCGGATGGTTCTGATGGCCGAGGCCTTTCACGGTGTGAACTCGCTGGTTCTCTGGGCGGCGGTGGTCGCGGCCTGTGTGCGGCTTGCAGGAGCCTCGCTCTGCCCCGCCGGCCGCCTGCCTGCAGCCCCGCCCGGCGACCTGAGAGCGGGCGGCCGCCTCTGGGATCGGCAAGGGGGCGGATACGCTCAGGAGTGGCTGTTGTGAGGAATGAGTGACGTCTGAGGCGTCCTTTCTAAGTGCTGAGCGCTGTTGGGAGCGTTTTGCGGACGGAAGAGCCCCTTTGGGCTAAGGAATGCCGCTGTGGCCCTGAGACGGAGGGTCCGGGCTGGCTGGCTGGCGGCCGCGACGCGAGCCCCGTGCGGCTTGCTTGGCCTCTGCGGATGTTGCAAGTTCCATACGGGGCCGGCGCACTGGTTTTAAATGTAATAGAAAGCAGTTCCTACCTGCCGAAGTCAGCTAGTTAGACGAGTCACCTTCTTACAGGAAGCAGGAAATTATCAAAATAGAAAAACAACCGAAATGCAGTTCATATGTCAGTGCTAGCGAAGGACAGTTTTTAGAGCTAGGAAACGCCATAAAGATTAAAGTGACTTGGCAATGCCAGCTGGGACGGTGGCTGTGTCATTGTGCTGGCGGATCAGCTATTGGTTTGCTGTCCGTATCCATGTTTGTGGGGTAAGTGATTGAGTTGGAAGGAAGAAGTAACCCCTGGGAGGTGAATATGGAAGAAAACGGTGAAGGAGGAAAGGAACGGGGCGGGTGTTCTGGGAACAGGGACTAGAACTCAGCTGTTGGAGGGATTCCAGGATTGCAGATGGTAAAGTGGAATGAAGCCCTGGAGAGGAAGAGCGTGTTCATAGTGATGGGGAAGTTTGTCATAAATGTCCAAGTCACCTCTCTTTAAATTTCCCATTTCCATATTGCGTCTCGTGTTAGAACCGTGTGGTGGAAAAAGGGATGCTCTGCTTGTCAAGAGACGTCGGTTCTAGTTTTGACTCTACAGTAAAACCTTGGATTGCGAGTAACTTGTTCTGCGAGTGCTCTGCAAGACGAGCAAACACTTCTAATAAATTTTAACTTGACAAACGAGTGATGTCTTGCAATAGGAGTAGTACGTGATGCCAAACGTCACATGATCACAACTGAGCCAATGGTGGTTCTCTCTCTCTCGCTGCGGGATTGTGGGTGATCGTCTCCCATGCTCAAAAGCTTGGTCTCAAGCCATGGTGTTTGGCGGAAATCAGTGATTTTTCAGAACATTGGAAGGTACCCACAACTGGCACTAGTATATTTTTTGTCGCTTCAAAGCACCTATGGACAGTCCTTTGCTTTTCCATACAAGAGTAAGCTTAGGAATGCTTTGCTTCGTTCTAGGTCAGGCTGCCGGCAGATATAGACCCTTCCCTCTGCTGCCTTATTGCCAGTTACATTAAATACAGTATATGACAAGAGTTTATTAATACTGTACTGTAGTCAACATCCGTGCGAGTGTATACAATGGCCCCCATGCAGAAAAAGGTTGAAAAGAAAGGCGGTAAGAAGAAGGAGATGATTACGGTGGAAGTTAAGAAGGAAATCATTGAGAAGTACGAACGAGGTATGCGAGTGGCCGAAATTGCAAGATTTTATAAGAAGTCTACGTCGACCATTTGTACAATATTAAAGAAGAAAGAAGAAATAAGGGGGCTAGATGCAGCCAAAGGAGTCACGAGAATATCAAAGCAACGGCCGCGGGTTCTGGAAGATGTAGAAAAGCTGCTTCTGGTTTGGATAAACGAGAAGCAACTAGCAGGTGATACTGTGACCGAGAACTTTATCTGCGAGAAGGCAAAGGCCTTGTACACTGACCTCGTAAGTAAACTGCCAGGTACGTCAACAGAAAACGAAGAAGGCTTCAAGGCAAGCAGGGGATGGTTTGATAACTTTAAGAGGAGAAGTGGCATCCATAGTGTTGTGAGGCATAGAGAGGCTGTGAGTTCGGACGCCTGGGATGGGGTCACCAAGAGAACCCTCAATTCTGCTTGGAGAAAACTGTGGCTTGATTGCGTTCTTGGACATGACTTAGAGGGGCTTGCTCATGAACAGGAGCCGCCAGTTGTCGATGAAGTTGTGTCCTTGGGGAAGACCATGGGGCTGGAGGTGAATGAGGACGACATTCAAGAGCTGGTGGAGGAACGTGGCCAGGAGCTGACCACCGACGAACTGATGGATCTACGCCGTGAGCAACAGCAAGAGGTTATGGAGATCTCGTCTTCGGAGGAAGAGGAGCAAAAGGCGGAGGAATTGCCCACTTCAGAGGAGATTAGGAAGATGTGTAAAATGTGGGAAACAGTGCAAAATTTTGTAGAAAAACATCACCCGAATAAGGCTGAAGCAGTGCGAGCGATGAATCTGTTTAACGACAATGCAATGTCACATTTCCGCAAAATCCTCAAAAGGAGGCAAAAGCAAATGTCATTGGATAGGTTCCCTGTTAAAGTTGCACGAAAAGAAAAAGATTCCATTGAGCCAATAGATAGCAGTGATTCCATTAGCGATAGTGAGAGTCGTCCTACACAATAACCCTCCTCTCTCGTCTCCCTCACACCAGCCACGAAGGTTTTCAAAGGTAAGTGCATGTTAATTTGTTTATTTTTCTTTATATTTTGTATCGTCTGTATTATTTTGTATTATATTACAGTATTTGTAATCACTTTTTGTAATCATTTTTATATGAATATTTTTGGGTTGTGGAATGAATCATCTGAGTTTCCATTATTTCTTATGGGGAAATTCGCTTTGATATACAAGTGCTTTGGATTACAAGCATGTTTCCAGAACGAATTATGCTCGCAAACCAAGGTTTTACTGTACTCGGTTTTATAGTTTTAAGCAAATTACAATCTGTCTGGGTCTTAAGTGTCTTTATTTTTTTCAACAAAGACTTATGAATGCCTATGTACAGTGTCACAGATTCTTTGGAGGGCATTATGGGAGATACAAACTATTAAATATGGCTCTTGCACTAAAAGAACCTACTGATTCTTAAGCTGTATTTATAGGTAATTTGGAAAGTAAATTAAAATACATGAGTTCTTGGTTTTTACTTTATTGCAATGCCTTTAGGAAACTTAAAAATTGCCTTACAAATTTTTCTTGTGCGTTGACAGGTAAGTTCTGCACATCCAGCAGCATGATGCATTCATCTATACTTGTGTTAAATAAATTAAAAATGTAAGGAGGCTTTTAAAATTAACTTGTAAGAAGAAATCTAAAATGAAAGCACTTTACTAGCAGACTGTTTAACCTATTCTCATATTTCATTTGTCATGACAATTTCACCTCTTAATACTTCATGTGAATTTGGAAAATTGTGAGCGATTCTCGGGCATCCCATTTTAAGTGCTAGTTCTGAATAAGTCTGTAAAAGCATTTAGTAATGATGGTCGTTCATGTTTTTGATCCATGCTGCTGTGACCTTTGGTGGTAGCGTCAGGGAGCACCTTGCTCAAGGTGAAATGCGTCCTGTCTGCAGTGAAACCGCCTGTGTGCAAATTCTGCACTGTGCTAATTTGCTCTGTGATCCAGTAAGTTCCTTGACACTCTCAGCCCCAGTTTCCACATTTGTGCATATTGCTGATAATAGTAGTTTTCAGGGCATCTTTATATTCATTATTTGACTTGATTCTCACCGTGATTTCACTCACTTTACAGATAAAACTGAAGACTCGAAAGTAAGAAGCTTGCTTAAGATCATTCATCTAATTTTTCTTGGAGATCACAATTAAAGCCCAGGCTTGGTTTGTGTTCCATTGTTTTTCCGTATTGCCTTTCTTTTGCTGATTAATTTTAAATCATTTCCTAAACCGTATGAAAGCTTTCCCTATTTGCAGGGGAAATTATTATATAACTAAAGGGTTTAACCCATAACGAAGCATTATTAAGTTGGGTGTTTAATCTTTTATATCTTGAATGCTTGAGATTTATGATTAGCTGGATAGTTCCCTTGCAAATGGTCTGTCTGTGTAAATTTACCTAATAAATGAAAAATCCAGTACACCTTCCTTCAGATGAGCTGAGATTTACAAAGTACATTTGAAGTATCATCTTTTTTTTCTTCTTCTTACTGATTCTTCTTCAGTTTTGTCATTCGTTATAGAACCGCTAACATGCAGGCCTCCAGTGCTAGGTGTGTGCACCTGAGTGAATGGCAGAAGAACTACTTTGCAGTTACATCTGGTGCGTGTACAGCAGGACAGAAGGCAGACGCCTACCGTGCCCAGATACTGCGCATTCAGTATGCCTGGGCGAACTCTGAGATCTCCCAGGCCTGTGCTGCCAAACTGTTCAGAAAATATGCGGAGAAATATTCTGCAATAATTGACTCTGACAATGCTGAAACTGGCTTGAACAACTACGCGGAAAACATTTTAACTTCAGCAAGATCTCAGCAAACTGACAGTGACAAGTGGCAGTCTGGGTTGTCAATAAGTAATGTTTTCAAAATGAGTAGCGTCCAGGAGATGATGCGAGCTGGCAGGAAGTTCAGAGACTCCGTGGTGGCACCCGCCGGCGCATCGGCTGTGGTCCATCCAGGGGCCGTTGCCTTCAAGCCTCATCAGTTCAGTGTTTGTGGTGGTTCTGGGGAGAATGAGTCCTTAAGTAACTCAGCTCATGGTGCAGACAGGACCCAAGATGTCCCAGAGAGCAGTCGTTTGAAGGGCCCTCAGAGTGCCCAGCCACCCCCGATGACCAACACCCCGAAGACCTGTCCCACATTCTCAGCACCTTTTGGTGAATTGACCACTGCGAAATGCCATGACACACCATTGTTTGGGAGTGTCAGAAAGGAAGACAGCAAGTCTCCAAAAGCCAGCACAGGACTGAATATGTTCTCATCTGATCGGTCTCGTTTACCTTCTGGCTGTGAAAATCCATGGGAAAGGAAAGCTTTCTATGGTGCTGGTGCCATTGATGCTCTGTCCACCCCAATACCGAATAATGCTTTCAGTAAATCAGAAAATAACGGCCAGAGAGAGGAGAGCGGCCTGCCAACCTTTAAAACTGCCAAAGAACAATTATGGGTAGACCAGCAAAAAAAGCACCAGCAACCCCAGCGTGCATCAGGGTCTTCGTATGGTGGTATAAAAAAGTCTCTGGGAGCCAGTAGGTCCCGAGGGATATTTGGCAAATTCGTCCCTCCTGTGCCTAGGCAAGACGGGGGGGACCCGAGCGGGGGTATGCAGTGTAAGCCCGACGGTGCTGGGCCTCCAGAACCAGTGCATCTGGTAGATGAGCGTCTCAGGAACTTGGAGCCAAAGATGATTGAACTGATTATGAATGAGATTATGGATCGTGGGCCCCCCGTAAACTGGGAAGATATTGCAGGGGTAGAGTTTGCCAAAGCCACAATCAAAGAGATAGTTGTGTGGCCCATGCTGAGGCCGGACATCTTTACTGGTTTGCGAGGCCCCCCGAAAGGAATTCTGCTCTTTGGCCCTCCTGGGACTGGCAAAACTCTGATTGGCAAGTGCATCGCTAGTCAGTCCGGGGCGACGTTCTTCAGCATCTCCGCCTCCTCCTTGACCTCCAAGTGGGTGGGTGAGGGGGAGAAGATGGTCCGTGCGTTGTTTGCTGTCGCGAGGTGTCAGCAGCCAGCTGTGATATTTATTGATGAAATCGATTCTCTGTTATCTCAGAGGGCAGATGGTGAGCATGAGTCTTCCAGGAGGATAAAAACCGAGTTTCTCGTTCAGTTGGACGGGGCGACCACATCTTCTGAAGACCGTATTCTAGTGGTGGGAGCAACCAATCGGCCTCAAGAGATTGATGAGGCCGCCCGGAGAAGGTTGGTCAAGAGGCTTTACATTCCCCTCCCAGAAGCTTCAGCCAGGAAACAGATAGTAACGAGCCTGATGTCCAAGGAGCAGTGTAGCCTCAGCGAGGATGAAGTTGAGCTGGTCGTGCAGCAGTCTGACGGGTTCTCGGGTGCAGACATGACACAGCTTTGCAGAGAGGCATCCCTTGGCCCCATCCGCAGCTTGCAGACAGCTGACATCGCCACAATCACACCAGACCAAGTTCCACCAATAGCTTACGTTGATTTTGAAAATGCTTTCAGGACTGTGCGACCGAGCGTGTCTCCAAAAGACTTGGAGCTCTATGAAAACTGGAACAAAACTTTTGGTAGTGGAAAGTAAATGGGACGCCTTAACTTAAAAGATGGCTTCCTCGTAGTGGTCTTCCCATTCTGTAGCATAGGAAACTGGGAATTTATTCATTGTACTTTTGGTGTGTATTCCAAATTTGATACCTCAAATAGAATAGCAAGAGCTCAGATTTCACAACTGATTGACTCAGCCTATATGCTAAGAGAAGCTTGGTTTTTCTCCAGTTATGACCTGATGCGTGTGCCTGTTCATGCAGAACACGAAGGAACTTTTTTTGTTTTGTTTCTAATAGGTCTTTGTTTTCAAGATTTATAACGTGATGAATAGTGAGCTCAAATTGAAACTTTCAAAAATATTATTTGTATATGAGGATGTATGTTTTATATACATGTTTTATTGGAAAAAGTTTCTTCTGAAGACCACATAATTCTTAGTGTTGGCTAGTGTAGTGGTTTACATTTGAAACAACATTGCTTAATAAATTTAAGATCTCACGTAAAGCTGGAGTGAAAACACCAGTTTCTTTTCGTCTGGTTTGTAAATCTTACTGTTTTCTTCCCTTACTGGGACTACCTAACAAAGCATGTTCAGCGATAGCAAAGTGTAATCTGGTATCAGACACACCATAGAACTGACAGGTGAAGAATGTTTTCCAGGGCGTGGGTAATGTCTGTCAACATTTTCTTTGACACTGTTTCAAGGCCTGGAGTGTTGATTGGTCTCTTTCAAAAATAAATGTTTGCCTTTTTTATAATGGACTGTTCTGTTTTATAAATAATACATGTTCATTGTGGAAACATTAGAAAGTAAAGATGAACAAAAAGAAGAAAATAGAAACCACTGTTGTCCCGCCGCTTTGGAAACACTGTGACGTCTGAGATTGGTTGTTTGCAGGGCTTTATACAGGAGTGGGACGGTACTGCACGGTCCCTTGTGGAGCCTGATCTTTAACGTGTATCATCGCCATTCTCCAAGTTCACGTATGTCTGCGGCGGCTTCCCTTATAGGACTGCCTGGGCTTCCATTGTACGGAGGGACTGTAATTTAGGGCATCCGGGACATGAGACTGTCTTCCTTTCGTGATTGTAAACAAGTAAATTGAATGCCTTAGTGGTCTTGTACTCCCTTTATGCCAGCCACACGCCTTCACACATGGAGCCAGAAACATCAGAATGTAAAATTAGAAACTAAAAGTTATTAAAACACTAGCAAAAATGTGAAAATATTGACAGTACACAGTGTTAGTAAAGATTTGGAAAGTACCCTGGTTGGGGAGAGGACTGCTCAGTCTAGTCTTTCTGGAGGGCAGTTTCATCTCTGCCCCAAACTGATTCCGCTCCTGGATATCTGTACTATGCGGATAGGTGCACTGAAACATTTCAGTTTAGGAAACCATAGATAATAAATGCCCCTCAGTGGAGAATTGTTAAATCCACTCCATGGGGTTGTACACAGATGTATGTACGTACCAATAGGGCGAGAGCCCAGGACGCTGTTGTTCAGTAAAAGAAGCAGGTTGCATAAGTGCTCATAATGTGTACCTGTGAGTAGAGGCATGCGTAAAAGCCCCAGGAGGGTGTCCCCTAACGAGGGCTTCCCTCCGGGAGTGGGTGGGGCGGAGATTTCCCATATCTGACTTACACTCAGTGTCGTTGCTCTGACTGTTTTCAACAATGTACTCTTAAAAAGACTCAAATAGTATTTTAAAGTATTAAACATAGGATTGTTAATTAACTTTTTTTTTTTGGTGCCAGTAGGTTAGTTAGTAAGCGATGGGGAGGCAAGGGGTAAGAATTAAAAGCCCCCATTATAAATTTCTCTTAGTAAACATGGATTGCATGTGAAAATGGGGCTGAAAAGATAACCAAATGGTATATAAATCTTTAAAAAACAGGTTGGAAGTCCATGTTTTGCACATATGTGATTGTATTTAGAAGTAAACCTCTCAGAATCAGAATCCATAGCAAGTAGTCCTTCATCCAACTCCAAATTGAGCAAAACTGTCAAAATTGCTTTAAAAAGTAGTGAGGCTCATACAGATTTCTTCTGCATTTTAAGGAACCAAACCCGTTTTACAAAGGAATCTTTGAGCAAGCAACATAGATGCGTGCCACTACCGCTGTGACCATAGAAGTGGATAAATTCCATTTTACCAGAGTTCAGGGTTACAGATGATGTTGAATTCATATCTGGAAGAAACAGTCTGACCCTGTACATGGTTCTGACTCAGTGGTACACAGCAACCCCGGATGTGTAAGAAGCTTCTGGAAACAATTTCACAAAATATAGAAAATTGCTGTAAAACTAGGGCACGGTTGCAATTTAAGGGAAATGGTGCAGATAAATCTATTTTAATGGATAAGCTTAGTAGATGCAAAATAAATATGTCAGTACTTCATTATTTATTCCTTTCAACCGATCTAAATTAGAGTGGAAAATGCACACAATATCTACTCTGCAATTGTGCACATAGAAATGAAAAAAAAATTGTTTTTCATGAACCGTTTTAGTATTTTGGAAAAGTTTAATCCTGCTGTGTAATTAATTTCAAAGGTTCCTTCTGACTCAGTTCCACTGTGATCTGTTGTGCACCTTTTGTGTCAGACGTATCCCTTGGCTGCCAAGTTGCTCACCACGGAATGGCCTTCACAGCTTCTCTTTCAATTAAGTGAATCTTTTTTTGATGGATCATAGGGTCAGTGTTTTCATTCAACAAAAAACAGGTTAGCGATATTGGGCCAAGAGATCGGCCTGGCATCACTGCCAGACAAAGGGGCAGTGGGTCATGAGCCAACCCATGTGCCCTCAAAAGGCTCAGTGGCCCTGGGTCATCGAGCAGTGTGGTGAGCGATGCGCAGCATTTGTCCTGGCAGCAGGTAGGTGTAAGTAAGCGGGCTAAACTTAACCCTGATTACTTAAGACTAAAATCCTAGTCGAGGAATCAAGGCAGATATCTGTCCTCAGAAATAGGGAATTCAGTATACTGTTTATAGGGTTAATCTATGTAAAATGTAGGCACACTTTATTATAATGTTCTAGAAAAAGCAGGACATTTTTAAAAAGCATGGAAACCAACTCCCTGGTGATAAATGGTGTTATCGGCTTCAGATAAATGAGCTCCTCTAAGATGAGTTATCAGCTCCAAATAGGAAAAACATAAAAAACAGACAAAGTTGAATTTTGCATGAGAGAAAAACCCATCACATTTATTATGGTAACCGTAAAAGTATGCACAGTCCCAGGGTCAAAGGTAAAACCACTGAAACTGACTCTTGTATAAAACTAGAATATAAAATTATAGGTACTAGAATTTAAGAATCTTGGTGTTCCTTGTCTCAGTGTTCCCTGTGTTTTATTTTTCATAAGGATAATGTTTTCTAAAGATTATGATAAGGAGTACATGAGAAACATGTTTGGAAATATCAGGGATGTACTCAATATATGTTAAACCATTTTTCTTCCACTCTCCCTTTCCCCCTGTCTTCTCTTTGCTTTTATTTAAGTATTATTTGAAGCTTCCTGATTAATATTTGGAGAAATAAGGTCCTTTTAATATCTACTAGAATTAAGACATTTATTGCCAGGAAAATGTGCGTCGGGGAAAAGCAGAGGGTGTGACTGTACAACCTTTCAGCAAACCTTAAGGATGAAAAGCTCAGTGTGCCCAAGCACACAGGAGAACCCTTGGTGCCTCACAGACCCTCTCGATTAAACGAGAAGGCCTCTAAGGAAGCTTCAGGGCGCTGCTTGTCGGCCATGCTGCAGGGTCCGCAGTAGAGACGGCGATTTTAAAAGGTCTGGGTGAGGCTCTTCTAATGGCCTGAACTCATGAAATCCCCAGGAGGCCTGCAGAATATTTGAGAAAACTGAGTTAGCAAAAACACTGTCAGCTTAGACCAACAGGGACACAGGAAGAGAGTGAAAACTAATGGTGTCTGTCAGGCCCCCACAGTCCTCCTGGCAGGAAACGGGCTGATACAACTACTCACCTGCAAATAAATACCTTTCAGGAAAAAGGAAGGATGGCTCTGGGCAGAACCCCAAACTCAGCAGGCAAAGCCAGGAGCCACAGGAAATTATTCTCAGGCCTTGAAAGTTAGGACACTCCCAACGTCTGCCTGGCTGAATTTCAAAACGGCTCTGGGTCAGTGGCTCCTATGCCCACTGTGTCTGCCTGTTTTGAGCGAATGTGGATAGCTGCTGTCCTGGGCCTGCCCGCTGTTAACTGGTCCGCAGATCAAGAGAAGCTGTGCCTCAGGAGCTGCCCTCGAGCCATGCCTCAGGCAGTATCCGACCTTGACTTGACTCAGGTGATAAGATTTTGGACTTTGAGATGATGCTTGAGTGGGACGAGACGTGGAGGGGTGAGTGTATCTTACAGGTGTCAAGGTAGAATCACTAGGGGCCAAAGGGTGGACATGGGTGGACAGAAGCTAGGTTGCTCCCCAGAATCTGATGTTCAAGGTTTCCTGTAATCTGACCTTGAGTGTGACTCTAATGAACATAGCAAAAGTGAAGGGATGTCACATCCATGACTGGGCCACAAAAACATCACAGCTTCAGTTTACTCACCCTCTCTGGTTTCTCACCTGCTTATTCTGATGGGAGCCTGCTGCCACGTTGTGAGCTGCTCTGTGGAGAGGCCCACATGGCAAGGACGCAGGGAGGCCTCTGCCAACAGCCAGCAAGAACTGGGGTTCCCGCCCAACAGCGCAAGAGGAAGTGAACCCAGACAATCGTGTAAGTGAGCCTTAAAGTGAATTGTCCCCCAGTTGAGCTGTCCAATAAGACCTCAGCCCAAACAAACAACTTCACTGTGACCTGAGGGGCCCCTGAGCCAGAAACCCAGCTCAGCTGCACCTGGATTCCTGACCCATAGGAACTGAGATATCAAATGTTTCCTTTTGGAAGCTGCTAAGTTTGGGGATAAATTGAATGGAGAAATAGATAACTAATGAGGCCAGTAAAATCGTATTTCTTGCACACTTGAATTTGTGGCCTCAAATTCAAACATACTGTACTGTGCAGCATTTCCCTGCTGACCATATGTATTTGCCCCTAAAAGCTTGTAGTCAAAGAAATTATGATTTGCTTTCACAGATTCCAGAGTGCCTTTCTAGTAGCTACTCTTTAAAAACTCCAGGATCCCACTCCTTGTTCAAAACTTGCCAACTCACCCACTTTTTCTTTGATGAAAATAACTCCTATTTTATTCATTTAAAAATCCTTTGTTTCTAAAAATTTCAGACCACAAGAAGTTGCAAAAGTAGTCCAGAGGTCTTTTGCCTCCTCGCGCAGTTTCCCCTGTGACATGATACGTAACTGTAATACGTTATCAGCATCACCTGCTCCTTTTTTTGCGTAGAAAAAAACGCCTGGTAGACTTATAAGTAGGCTTCTAGCCTACATGGAAAGTCTTTCCTTTCCTGGAACCTGTCCCCAAATGAGGCTGCCGATCTCTCTAGTACCTCGAGAGGGCTGAAACTCAGAGCCCGTCACAACACGGGCCTCAGTGGGAATCCATACTTGTCAGCACAGGGAGACTCACGTCAGCCTGACCGCCGTTGTCCAGATAGCGCAACAGCCTCCAAGCCTAGCTGTCTCTTCGGGGGTTTTCCTTCTATGAAGGCCTGCCTCCCCTCCCCAAACCTTGTAAACTTTTTAACCTCAAATAAAACTATATGCCTTTCTGTTCTTGATGTGTGTATTGCCAGTTTATTTCACAGACGCAGCCACTGAACACGAGGGTACAAGGACATATTTCCTTCTCTGCCATGACATTAGCCATCTTGGCTCCGGGAACCTGGAGGCCAAAGGCGAAGAGACAGCAGTAAGAGGCCCCACAGCCTGGCCACATTCTTGTAGCAGGTAATGGTCCTTGAACTCCTGGCTCGGTCGAGCTCACAGTGGGTCCCCCGGAGGATTAGAATGGGGTATCCATCGAGGTGAGAAGAGCCTGGACCAGAGCAAGGTCCTCCCGCAGCCCTGCTCGGTGGGGGTGTTAGCCAACTTCAGGCAGGGACCGATCTCAGGAGGCTTAGTAGCTAAATAACAGATTCTAATGGTGTTTGAAAATCGAACCATGAGAAATGATAAAACACATTGACCTGGCTGCAAGCCTGTTCCACCCTTCACTTACTAAGGGCTAGAGTACGTTTTTACAGCCCCAGGGCTCAGCCTGTGCAGGATTGGCTTCCCCGGCTGGTGCTGGAAGACCCCAGAATCAGAGGTTGGCAGTCCACTCATTTGCTGGGTCCCACTGGCATCTGATCACCACTAGGTGGAGAGCTGCTCTCAGCTTTCCTCGGGGCTTGCGGAAGGCCTGGACACAGCCGTATAAATGCATCCCTTTCAATTTTGATACCATTTTAAGGAATTCCAACTCAGATGTTAGAAATTGTTCAGTTAATTATTTGCTAAAAAGCTCAAATTTTGAATTCATTTTTGTCTTTTAATGTACTACATGTAAATTTTTTTAAAAATGAGGCTTAATTAGATTTTTTGAATGTTCTGGCCTATATATTACTGGGAAATTTCCAGCACAACCTTCACTGACACTCGCTTCTATATGTGTGAAAAGTGCCTCAAATCCCTTCTAAGTGAATTGTTCTTTTCTTGATCAACTGGACACAGAGAAATGGTGGAGATACATTGGGGAGGCTAAGGGCCAGCTTCCTTTCAGCCCATGAGCGTCCGAAATTTCTCTTATCGACTAGAGTACTCCTAAGTCCTCGGCACCGAGACAAATTAACACACAAGATGCTGAGTCAGGACCTGACTACCTGGTAGGACATTTTGCATGTACTGTTTTTTTTGTTATCTCACTTAACCTTCCCTGCTCTCGGGGTGAGCCGTGTTGAGGTCTGTTTACAGAGGAAGCAGGTCTGACTGAGGTATTCACCATACACATCCTCACTCCCAGCATCTCACAGGGTGCTGGGCTCCAGGGACGGCTTTGACTTTCTGTGCCTCTGAGTGTGTGACCGCTGCAGCGCCCTCAGTGCTGTGTTTTGCAGCAGGGGCACAGAGGCGCCGGGACCTTCCTGGGGCTGCTGCTGGCTGATGGTCACAGGCCCTGCTGGGAGATCCCCAGTTTCCCGTGGACCCTTCTAGGCAGGGCTGCATCCCACCTGGCCCTGGGGTCCAGTGGGGACCAACAAGCTGCACAGAAGGAAGAACCACATGATTGAGCAGGCGTTTGTCCCCAAACAGATGCAAGGACAGCTGAAACTCCAGGCACACAGGGCCTTGGCGGTGGGAGGGTCCTGACACGCCCTGGTGTCCGGGACCCCGGAGTCCGCATTGTGGGAACGTGTGGAAACAGCGGCTTTCACAAGGAGCGTTTCTCTAACTGCAGAGGAAATTAGGCAAGCAGTTTACTAGGAGAAGCAGAAGCAGGGGGACAGCGAAGGCCGTTTTTCCTCTTTTCTCCTGAGAGGAGGAGGATCCTGCAAGAATCTACCAGCAAGTCCTTCCCTATTTGCTGGAAATCCCACCCTCCGCTCCTGCCCCTCCCAGTTTCTGTGTTGCAGGTTGCTGCTGCCAGGAGGTGGGGGACTGGAGGTCACAGGAGGACCCACCCGGGGCTCAGAGGCACCGGAAACGGGGTGGAAATCGTGGCGATACGGGGGGGGGGGAGGGTGCGGGCGCCCGCAGCACTGGGGGAAAGAGGGGCAGTTCCCACGGCCGCCAGCACCTTGCAAGGACCAGCGAGCCTGTTGATGAAAAGCGCATGTCCTCAGGCAAATGTGATTTCCCTGGCTGGCAGGGTGGAAGGCCTGCCCCGAGAGCGGAGGACGGGAAGTGAAAGTTGCTGCATGATTTGAATACTGAGGGCTGCCTTCAGGATTCACCACCCAGGGCAGGCTCGGCGGGGAGCCTGTGGGTGACTGCCGGAGGGATTCATGTTTGCTGGGCACCGCCCTGTGCCAGGTGGTGGGCATGGGGGTCTCGTCAGCACCAGCAGAACCTGCGAAGAGGCAGAGGTGTCACATCTGCAGCAAACATGGCAGCCGGAGCCACACGTGGCTTCTTGAGCACGTGGAATGTGGCTGTTGCACAGGGGTTCAGAATTCTCTTTTATTGCATTTTAATGAATTTAAATTTGAATAGTCTCGCATGACTCCTGTGGGAAAGAGCATCATTCTATGTAGAACCTCTGTTTGGGAATGAACCTATAGGTTCTGGTGTCTGCAGGCTACAGGTGTGGAAAAGGCAGCTGTTTGTCCAGGCAAACAGCCGAGGAGCCCCGCCCCCCTTGCTTCTGTAAGACGCCTTCCCAGGTCCTCTGTATTTCACCCCAGATGGAGTGTGTATGATGCACCCGCAGTGCGGCAGGGTGTGACATAGTACCAGGGGACAGCTCGGGATGTGAGTCCTAGGACAGGGACAGGCTGGCTGTGGCTCTGCCATGCCATGTAGCTTAGCTCTTCCCCTCCTGGAGTGATGTGCTTACTGATGATGATAAAGGCGGTGGGGCATTTGGGGTTAAACCCATGTGCGGGCAGCTGGGTTAAAGAACTGTAGTCCATCCTTCCCGCAGCCTTTCAATACTCCGTACCCTGCGATTCCCGAGAGGGCAGGAGTGTGTGGCTTTTCCATTCTCCTTTTTGTATTACTCATAGAGGGCTTTAGGAAATGTGGCTCAAGGGTGACTCTGTGACCTTGACAAAGTCACTGTGCTTCCCTAGCCTTAGTTTCAGTACCTGAAACTGATGCTCACGCCCACCTGCGCCCTTCCTCAGAAGGGCCCGAGCTGGCCCTGCTCAGCCCTGCAGCTCCAGCACCGGGAGGGGACCTCCTTTCGGGGTCCTTTCCCCAAGGCCCTGTGAGCCTGGGTGCAGAGGTCACTTCCCAGGCTCAGCACTGACTCTCCTCCCGCTCGTCCCCCCCAGGACATGAGCCACACTCAGCAGTGTGCATGTCCCCGTGTGTGCACAGCCGCGTGTGTGTACGTCCCCGTGTGTGTGTGTGTGTGTGTACACGTCCGCGTGTGCGCACGTCCCCGTGTGCACGTCCCCGTGTGCGCATGTCCCTGTGTGCGCACGTCCCCCTGTGTGCACACGGTGTGTGCGCACTCCTGCCGCCCCTCTGTCTCGGCTCCCACCGCCTTCCTTCACCCAAGCGACTCCTTGTGTCTTTCTGTGCAGCTGCGTCCTGGCTGACTTTCTCCCTGCTGGGTCTGCCTGTTTCTGATAAGGAGTGTCCAGCCTCCAGCTGTGATAGTGGGCCGGCTGTGTCTCCTTGAGCCCTATCAGTTCTGCTCGCGGAGGGTGCATACGCGTTAGGGATGGTTAGCCTGGCAGCACCTACCCCTGTGTCATCGCTAGTGCCCTCTCTGTCCCCGATACCGCCCCCTGCTTGTTTTTGATGAGTGCCGGCGTGGTGTGTCTTCCTCCACCCCTTTCCTTTCAGCTGGTTTGCAGCCTTACATTTAGAGTGGGTTTCTTGTAGGCCACATCTAGCCGGCCTGGTTTGTGGATCCACTCTGCCAATCTCTCTGCCTTCATTGGCGCATTTAGACCAGTGACGTGGAAGATGAGTATTGAAGCTGTTGGGCTAATAGCTACTACATTTGTTGCTGTTGTCTATTGCCTTCGTTCGTTGTTTGTTTGGTTGGTTGTCTTCTACTCTGTCTGCCTCCTCTGGTTCTCACAGAGCACTTTGTGTGCCGGCGTTTCTGCTTCTCTCCTCTGCCTGGGCCTGTCAAGGTTAGGCTGCCGCGCACAGGCCAGTGAGCCCGGCCGGCCTCCCCGCTCCGCCTCATAGCCCTTCAGCTCCCCGTCAGCGGCTTCCCCCCAGGACTGCTCAGCCCGTCCCCTGGAGGAGACGGCCCAAGGGGACCTGAGAGGCCCCTCCTGGGGAGCCCCAGCAGCCCCACTGCCTCCTGCCTTTCTCCGGGGAGAGTAACACAGGCCCCGAAGCAAGTGGGAGGCTGGGAGGAGACTCCAGAGGGAAGCGTCCTGGGTCTGGCAAGTCATCACCGAGGGCACCATAAGGCCTCGGGCCCAGGGAGCAGGACAGCGCGTCCAGCCTGCCTCCCACACAGCGCGCCCAGGGCTGCTGGCCCGACCCCGGGATCTGCTCTCGGGGAGGGGGAGGGATGGCCGAGGCACGACGTCTGCCCTCGCAGTCTGACGGAAGGGGTGTACCCTCGACAGCCCCATGAGAGCCCCGACCGACCTACACAAAGGCTTCAGGGACACAGGGACACACGGCCTGTCAGGAGAATCACCAACATCAGTTACGTACAGTGAGTTCAGCAGCTGGCGAGGCTTGGGGACATTCCAGGAGCAGCGGGCCATGTGACGTGGGGCTGCCTGGGAATCAGGGCTGACCTGAAGGGTGGAAGGAGGTTGGAGCGATCACTTGGGTTTGGGGTCAGGTCTGGGCCCGACCAGATGCCATTCTGGAGTCTGTGGACTTAAACCCTAACCAGGTTCCCCGACCTCTCGGGGTCACTGAGGGAGTCAGGCGCCCCTGACTTCATAAGCAAACCTGTTTGGTTTTCCTAGCAGTGGGTGGACACATACAACTGTTTCCCCTGGGGATGGGGAACCCATTTTAAAAAGGAGTCATGAGCCTTAGAGGGGTGGGACCTGGGTGTGACGAGGGGCCCGGCAGGTTTTGTGAAGGGCAGAGCCCCGAAGGGAGGAGGGCCCCGAAAGGGGAATTGGGGCCCTGAAACCACAGGCCTCCTGACTGGGGGCCTGGGCCCGCCCTCGCCCACAGGAAGCAGGAGGGATGGTGGCGATGAGGAAGCTGCCACAGGTGCAGGGAGCAGGGGCGTGACAACCCGCAGGAGGTGACGCTGCCCAGGAGGCACAGCGAGCACACCTTGACAGCCAGGGCGCCCAGCACGGGGTCCCCCAGAGCGAGCTGTCGGGTGGTGCCACTGGTAGAGGGGGCACTGCTCCGCGTGACCACGTGTCCTGGGAGCAAACCGGGAGAGGACCCTTGGGAGTGTCACCGTGAGGCCCAGGGACGTGTCTGAGTGGAGAGGGGGCCTGGGGCTGACTCACGAAGGGGAAACATCTCTGGACAATTCACACGGTCAACGTCACATCGAGCTGGTTTGACAGCACATGGGAAAGGGGAAGTGAAATTTGTGAGCTGCACCGAGATCCATGCAGTTCACTTTGGGGGGACAGCTCCGGCACCCAGTCCTCCTCGCTATGCAAATCTCCTCCTGGGCGGCTGGTTCCCAGTCGGGCACAGGGACCCTGGGCTGCACCCGCTCCCAACCCACTGGGTGGCCTGCGAGGGGCCTGCTGCCCGGGGGGTGAGGGACCCAGGGGACTGGCTCCTGGAGCATGGAGAGGACCAGCAGCCGGCTCCTCCAGGGCGCCCACTGGCCCCAGACAAGGGCAGCCCCCTGAGACAGAGCTCGGATGTCACCTTTTTCCTGTCCTTGGCCTGGCCCCAAAGTGTAAAAAGCAAGGGGACTTCACAGTTGAGGTTTTACCTTCCTCTCTAGGAAAATACAGTCCAGAACTTGGCATTTTTGAGGCATCAGGTCCAAGCTGAGGTTGGGCCCCGTGGTGCACTGAGTTCCCCATTTCTTCTGTCGACTTCTCTGTTGGGGCCCCAGCCTGCTGTGTGTGGCACCCACTCGCCCCCCCCCACCCCTGCAGTCACTCCTCAAGTGTCCTGGGTACTCCGCCAGTGGCTTTCTCAGCCCCTCCTCATTTCTGTCCTCTCTGGGACCTGCAGAGAGGGGGTCTGGGAGGCTGCACTCAGCTGGCCATCCTCCTGTCTGGAACTGCCGCTTCCCTGTCCTCGGCTGCTCCGGCTGTGTCCCAGCCTCCGTCCTCTGTCCTCAGGCACCTTCCTGTGCCTGTCACAGCCTCCCTTACAGTTACTGACCCTGACATCCACGCCCTCTCTCTAAAGCTGACCGTTCTCCTCATCCAGTTGCTTAAAGGATAGAGAATGTGCCCTCCCCCCGTTCAGCCCCCTGCCCACCTCCGTTCCTGTTAACGGCTCATGTCGGATCTGAGACTTGGGGTCAAGTCCTCATTACTCTTTCATGTACCATCAATTTAATCATCTTAAAGAGAGGATTACGCGGCACATATTTACTGAGCATGGTCTTGGTCCTCCTGGACTGCTGTAAGGAAGTACCAGAGACTGGGTGTCTTATAAACAGCAGGAATTTATTTCTCACTGTTCGGGGAGCTGGAAGTCTGAGATCAGGACCAGGTGAGGAGTCTTCCGGGACGCAGACATCTCACCGTGTCCTCGCGTGGTGGAAGGGACCAGGGGGCTTCCTGGGGCCTCTTAGAGGGACACTAAGCCATTCCCACCAATCCCATCAGGAGGGCTCCACCCTCACGGCCTCGGCCTCATCACCCCAAAACCCACCTCCTAATACCAGCACCTTGGGAGCCAGGATTTCCACATACAAATTTTGGGGACAGACACACTCGGGCCAGAGCAAGCACCTGCTGTGCTCCAGTCCTGCTTTGACCCGAGGCTGTGGCAGTGAATTAGAAGAGCAAGCCTCTGCGCAGAGATTGGGTTCCAGCGGCAGCGTTTCGTTGCTCACCTCTCCGCGTCCCTTTCGCCTAGCCCCGTCCACAGGTGAAGGCGCAGATGAGGCCTTGTCTCCTGCCAGGACGGCTGTCTGGGCTGTTTAGCTAAGTGTAGAGATGTTTTGTTCTCTGGACCCGATCACTGACGAAAGACAAGGTGTGGCTATGACATGGCGGGCACGATTCGTAAGTGGGTGTGTCACGTCATTCTAGGTAAGCCACACGCTCTTCAGTGAGGTAACCCAAAGAGGCCAGGCTCGACCTCAAAGGGTGCTGTCTCGGCCTGCGAGGGTTTTGAACACCCTCCTTGGGAGCTGATGGCAGGGCCTGGCGTGAAACAGGGCAGTCCGTTGGTCTCATTCAAGTTCCATCTCGTCTGGATAAAATGAGGTGACCATGTAAACTTGGTCACCTCACCGTATTTCCTGGGTCTGAACCCACATGACGTCTGGCTATTTCTCTAAAAGGGACAGAGGATTTCACCCATGTTTGCAGTCAGAGCGGGGATGAGCCCTCGGCACCGCCCAAAGCGTGCAGCAAGCGTGAGTGAGGGCCGAGACGGGTGCAGGAGTCGGTGTCCGTCCCCTGTGCTCCCTGGCATGGCCTGCCGCTGTGGCCTCACGCGGTGTGGTGGGCAGAGCCCGGGGTGTGCTTGTCGCCCACCACCTCCACCCCGCCTCAGTCCCACACTCGGAGGCCCCACGCCTAGCACAGCTTGGACAGGAGGCACTCCGTGGTCTGGAAGCATGGGATGCATGTGACCATATGACCTCGGCCTGGGAGGGGTCCGCAGGGGATGCCCACTGTAGCGCCTTCATACCAGGTGGACTTCACGGGAGGGGCGGACAGTATTTTTGCGTTTATTTGTTCTAGGACTACAGAAGAAGCATCTCAAAATGTGTACAAAAGGATACTCTATTCCTCCAGGGGTACACCCCCGTTGTTCACAGCTAAACAGAAATAATTTAACACCATTATACAGGTGGATTGGAAATACAACTGCATTTTCTCATTTACGATCTTGTACACATGTTTGCCACAATGGCAGTTGAAGACCCACAGTTGCATCGGATACAGACAAATCAGACCATGACAATTAGCGCACAAACATTGTAAAAAAGTGTATTAGAAAGTACTGGAAACAAAATTGCATATTAATATCTGGTTACATGTGTTCATAGTGAATGCTAACCACCAACAGCATATGTGCTGCTTTTGTGCTGCCCGTTCATCTTAAATAAGTCTGATTTGGGTTTATTTTAAAGTAGGAAAAAAAAACACGTTGAACTGAATGAGGCATATCTGGATTTTAAGTTGAGTTGACCCTTCGTTATCGCTGGAACTAAAGAAGTGAAGGACAGAGAAAGACACTTGCTTCTTGACTTGTCTACACACATCCATTTCATCTTTTGTTTTGACAAAAAGATGAGAGACTACGACTCACAATGTAAGCAAAACAAAATAAGAAAAAAAAACCCACAAAAGTAGAAAAAAACCAACCCACAACCAAACACAGTCACATCTCCATAACAGGTAGCTCTCTTTCTCAATCAAGACGTTAAGATTTCATTCCCTGGTTGACTCTGAACTAGAAGTGGGACATGCTGGTATCTGAAGTGACTGGTGTTGGGACATGCCCTTTGGTGATAAATCAATAATGCAATTCCTTCTAGTGACTCTCCAACCAGGACAAGCACATGTTCTCAGGTACACGTTCCGGAAGGGACCTGGGTCAGGAGCCCGTGTCCAGGCTTTCTGCGTCCAGCGAGTTGGTGGCGGGAGGGGCAGGAAAGCTACTCAACAGATGGCCCTGCTGCTTATAACCCTCCTCCCTATGATGTTTATCGTAAACACAATGACAAGTGTAAAAATCCCAGGCACTGCAGTACACAGCGGTCCCCAAGACACAGTCTCACACCGTCCAACAACAGGACAAACGACAGAACAAAAAGGCAGCGGGCATGTGAAACCCTACTTTTACCAGCCAGAAGAAAACTTTAGTAGCTTTTGGTACAGACTATGACCAGCTTTCAAACATAATTTAATTACTCACTGACGTTATAGGAAACCTTATTTAAATACAATGACTCAAAGGAAAATGCTTTTACAATATAAAACCACAATAAAAAGTGTGTAAATACAGTTATGTTAGCTACAAAAGGCAATGAGAGGAAGGGGAAAACATTTTAGAAAAGAACTGCAGCCTTTATTTACAGCTCTGGGTTAAGCTTTGTGAGAGACCACCGGGACTGATGACTCCTGTCTACCAGCTGACTTGGCGGGCTGGAGGGAAAGCGCAGAACAGGAGAAACTGGCCAAACCACGGGAAATCTAAGCACCCCATCTTGAATCTGCCCATTTCAATGAGGTGTATCTTGCTCTGTCACTGCGTATTGAATGACAGCTGTCAGCAGCCTGGTTCCACTATCTGTGCCTGTGTTCCGTGCATCCGGGTACCACTGCCTGTGTTGTGACAATTTTGTTCCCAGTTTCAAAATGCCATGCTGTCTGTATGCACAGGAGCCCGTGCATGGCTCAATGACATCTTTGTGGGCTCCACCCTCTCCACAGAACTCAAATGCACATGGGAAGGTTTGTTTCTGAAGGCTGGAGGGGGCTTATTCATTTTTAGAATTTATAATGACTCCAAAGCAAGGAGGCAGACTCCAGACTGCTGACTAGGAAATGCCTCCAGCGCTTTCATGCTTGGAAGGCTTCCCAGGCCTTAGCTTTAGAATTCACTCAGAGCAGTGGTTCTCAGCTCGGGGGCAATCTGCCCCCAGGGGACGCTTGGCAAGGTCTGGAGAAATTTTTAGTTGTCAACTGGCAGTGCTACTGGCATCTGTTAGGACGCTGCAAATATCCCACAGTACACGGGAGAGCCCACAACATTTATTCAGCCCCACCTGCCAACAGCAGTGAGACTGAGAACCCTGGACTTGGACTAACAAGGGAGGTGCTTACCTACAATTTTTCCTCTGTGTCCCCGTGGTCATCTTGGTTCAGTTCCGGCAAAGACAAAGACTGCAAACATTTGAAACTGTACATGTCCTGTCTATGTAACTGAGGTGAATGTCCCCAATGGCAGGTTAACTTTGAGGGAAGCCCTTCCTGGCTGGACTGGAGCCCCCAAACACGTGAGTGGGGCTTTAGGGAGCATTTGCTGTCTTAGCTTGGATGGGAAGGGCTCTACTTCCAGAGTCACCCGCCTCCTTCCTGTCCGACCCTGTGGGCTCGTCTGGCGATTGCCCTGAACACTACACTTCCCCAGTGAGAAAGGGCAGGGCCCCGTGTCGGAGTTGTGTGTGTCACCTGGTGCTCCTCTGTCCTTACGGGAGAGCTTCAGGTTATTTGAAAGTGTGGTTTGAAACAGGTGGGCTCTCTGTGTTAGCAGCATCTGCTGGGCTTCACCTGTCCTGTTTCCTTGACCTGAAAATTAATGGTCATTGCAAATCCTCCTTCTATGGGTTTTAAAGCAAGAATGATATACAATGAAGGTCAGGAGAGTCATTTACCGACAGTAAGAAACCCAGGCCTGCAGCTCCCAATAAATATGTTGAGTTAAAATGACATCAGGAATGGGCTTTGGGCAGGAAAATGCTCCCTCTGGGGGTCGGCACAGCCAGCCGGGGCAGGGACAGATAACCAGAGGAATGAATGTGGAGTTTGGTTAATGAAGCTTTGGTTTCTGAGGAATTTCACCGTTTGAGACGGTCAAAAGGAATTAAGGTCCAAGTCTCAGGACTGGTGTTAAAATGTAGTGATAGACTTTGGGGGCCATTAAAGGCACGGGGATGAAAAAGCAAATACCAGATATGCCCAGAGAAACACTGAGATTACTCCACCTGCTCAGGAGCCCCAGAAGGCTTGGCAGTCATCTGAGCAACATCCAGACGCTTGGAGACTGAGGAGGAGTCCAAGAGGCCCCCTCCCGTCCCTTCCCCACCTCTGCCCAGGGAGCCCAACAGTCACAACTTCCCCCCAGTAACATCTTTTTCTGTGCAGGAAATGACTTAGAATAATTTCTTTTAAAAATTACTTGAGACACTTGTGCGGTTTCCAGGCCCTGCGGGGTCCGGGCGCCCCCTAGGTGCGCTCACCTGCATGCCCAGTGGGGGCCACAGCCCAGCTGCCCTGGGTCTTGGCAAGCCCATCTGTGGCCCCAGCACTGGAGCAGCTCCTTCCGCCCCAGGCTCTGACCTGCTGTTACAAAATGCACAGTGAAAACGGCCAATTGTGTGCAGGCGGGATTCTAGGCCGGTCCGGGGGACTTTAGCCAGCAGAGAAAGGCTCCAAATGTAACTCGGCATCTAGCAATAAAACGCTCCATGTTTTTTTCGAAAGCAAATCAAATTCTCAAACTTTCAACTTAAAAAAAAAAAAAAGAAGAAGAAAGAAAACAGAACGGAAGACCACCTGGAAATGAAAGCGCGCAGGGCCCTGTCCAGTGCTCGTGGCGCGGCGGGGCGGTGGGGGCGCGCGCGCTTAGCTCAGGTGGAAGCGGTGCTCCCCGCGCGTGATGTGCGACGAGAACTCGTAGCGGTCCTGGCTGTGGTAGCCGCACATGTTGCACTCAAAGGGGTCGCGGAAGCCGTGGCAGCCCATGTGGATGGTGTACATGACGTGGTCCAGGAACAGCACCCGGCAGTGTTCGCACTTGTACACCTTCATGGGCTCCCCGCCCGTGCCGATCACGCGGAAGGCGTCCTGGGAGCTGTCGGAGGCCGCCCGCAGCATGTCGTAGGCGGGGTGCTCCTCCTTGATGGACAGCCCGTTGCGGGCGTGGGCGCTGATGTGATTGGTCAGGTAGATGAGGCCGCCCCGCTGCTCCTCGGCGTTGCTCTCCGTGTCTGTGGAGTCCTGGCAGCTGTTGCTCGGGGACGCCTCCCTCTCGGACGACACGGACTTGGCCTGGGACAGCAGCAGCAGGTTCTCCACGGCGCTGTCCTGGGCCGAGTGGTTGGAGCGCGCGGGGCCCTCCGCGTGGGGCTTGTGGAGCTGGTACATCTGGCTGATGACCGGGACCACCTCGGAGCTGCCCGGGGGCGTCTGCACCAGCGGGCGCAGGGACTCGGCCCCCAGGTAGCTGATGGCGTTGTTGATGGCTTGGTCCATCACGTGGGTCTGCATCATCTCATTCTCCTTCTCGTAGCAAGCGGTGCTGTCATAGGACATGTCCGACAGGCACTTGTCCCCTGTGGGAAGCAGGTGACAATCAGTGAGGCCAGGATTACCTCTGTGTGTGGCAGCAACAGACGAAATCTTCACCAAGGGGTGCCCCGGGGTGCCACAGACGTGCAGCACGAACACCTCCCCAACCGGGGAGACTGAGATAACTCTGCCTGTGGGCTCCGCCCTGGACCTGCCTGGTGGGCGTTTAAAGACACTCTCCTGGACAAATCAATAAGTGAGTAGGTGAACCAAGATGGTGGACATCAATTTAAACAGCACGGGTTGGCATGGGCTAGACCAACAATACTCACGTCTGTCACTGTGGATGGTACAATTCAACATTATAGGATTTAAGATTAATACTTGATGTATTTTCCATATAGTGTCCTGAGTAATTTATAATTTATTATAATTTTAATTGAAACATGTGATTATATGATTATTTATAATAATGTGCAACGCATTTGTTTAAAATATTACATGATATATTTTAAATTCACAACTTTAATATCACAAAATATGTGATAGCCGTGTATTCTGTACAGTAAAATAACAGCATCCTTAAGGGTGAATGAGGTCTGACCGGGGCGAGAGTCAAGAGGTTGATCAGGTGTCACAGCCATTGTCCCCTCCCTCCCTTGCCTGAAGTCCCACTTCCTTTCCCTCGTCAGTAGCACTGGAACCATGTGCCCCAGAGATACGTGGTGGGAACCTGGAGTAAACCAAGCAAGCTACAGGACAGAAGGCGAGCCGTTCACTTGTTCTTTCAAAAAATTACTGAGCATGGCTGATGCCCAAGGACCTACTGCCCGGGCCTGATGAGCGAGTGACCTGTGCCTCCCGCGTCGGCAGGAAGCCCGCTTCCCCGGGAAAGCCGAAATCTCAGACCAGCTTTGGCTTTCTGTGATTAGCTTTGGAGTAAACAATTTCATAAATGAAACAGATTTCCTTGAAGATACACCTTCTCGATCTATTGGTTATAAGTTTGGTATGAAACCATGGCTTCAGAGCAAAGTCATTCATTAGTGTTAGGACTATTGTTTTACTTTCATGGGTGGTTAAGTAATAAGTCAAGTACCTGAGGCCATCCAGGGGGGTGTCTGACGGGCTTACATTTTACCCCTCCCTGTTTCTTTCCTTACTTCAGCACATCTTCATTGAGTGTCTACCATGGACCAGACAGTGGGGACAGAGAGGTGAGCAATAGCAGCACACAGCAAACACGGGACAGACGAAAAGCCTGATTATGCAAACAGGACATCAGGTCTGGGAAGTGCTATGAAGACAAAGGAAGGCTTGCTAGGAAGTGTCACCCAGACTTCTGATGGGGAGGAGTCAGCCAGGCCAGTGGGGTTTTGTGCCCCACACTGGGAGTAGCAAGAGGAACAGGTGAGAAGGAACCTGGAGCTGTGGAGGGACGGGTGAAGGTGGTGGGGCCAGAGGGCTGGGCACAGGGCGAGCGGGGGCAGCTCGGATCTGCAGGCAGGGCTAGGCAGGGCGGGGGCTTTGTCCGGAGGAAGGTGGAAGGCACTGAAGGGTTGGAAGCAAGGAATCCCTTCTCAAGTCACCAGGGGAAGCACAGACTGGGAGGCACAAAGGTGGGGGTTCCTTCCAGGCTGCCCCAGAATCCAGGTGATGGCTGATGGTGGCTCACCAGTGAGGGTGGTGCCAGGGAAGGGCCTTCATCTCCCATCAGAGCCTTCTGCTCATCCTTAGCAACAGAAGGGCCAACTCTCCCATAGTTCACAGACTTATTAACAATCCTTTATTTTTTTAAAAAAAATCTGTGACCATTGATGCTTACTGAGGAATATGCCTCATCATACTACAAAGTATCTTTAGGTTTCATTTCTTGCTTTGTAATGGATACTTATCATATAACGGCCTGACTTCCATTCATTTAATCTACTGGTGGTCAGGTGGGGGCATGTGTCTCATAATGGTCCAATGTGATCCTCTGATTACAGACAGAAAACTTGGTGGCCAGTCACACCCTCTGCAGACACTGAACAGAAGGGGCCTTCAATGCACGTTGGGCAGCAGGGATCACAGAGTGGTGTTTCTCCTCATCAAAGGTCAGAAGGAATCGGACAGCATTACAGAATCCACAAAACGATTTTTTTCTGTTTTTGTGTTGTGCTCAATGTCTTATACTAACCGCAGAATAGAATTAACCCATTCTGGCTTGTACCCCAGCCTATCCCTTCACTAACCCCTGGCAAGGGGAGAAGGGAGAGTGGACTTTGCAGCCAATTCTAATAAACCTAACAGTGCTCACAGCCCCACCAAAAGCTTTCCCATCTCATCATCCTGTTTCTCCCCAAAGTCATGGTTTCCCAAGCAACCATTGAACTCTGTTGTTTTTAAAGCTTGGTATCAACAACAAATGGGTGTAGAAAGAAAAACACATATATTTCAGATTACTGTGGCATATCGAAACAACACACAGAATTTCTTTTCCCTGATACTCCAAAAAATGAGAAAAATAAAAGCCCACAAAATTCTTTGTGGCCATCAATTTTGGTAATCAACTAAAGAAAGGAACCCAATCTAATGAAATACATATTTTAAAAAGTCAAGGACCAAGGAAAGAAAATTCTGGCATGAGTCATATGGCAAAGTGTGGCGCTGATCTCACTTCCAGAAAACCTTACGCATGAATCAACACAGCCCTCAGCATTTTCCCTAATACCCTCATTTCGGTAGAGAATGAATTGAAATAGGTGTGTTTTTTCACTTCTGATCAAAACGCAGTTGAAACTTCCAATAGTGAGAACCAGGTGACACTGGACAAGTGAGCGGTGAGGTTGGCTGTCTAGACAGGAGCAACGTCCTCCATGCTGTATGTACCCTGAGGGGGGCATGGCCCGAAGTCCCAGCATATCTCCTGAGGATGGGGAACACTCCCCAACCAGGTACAGTGACAACTGGTTTAGGGCGTTTAACCCAATCTCAGCACAAGAGGGAGAGCTGAGAGAAAGCCTTTTAACAAAGACTGCACTCCGCCTCACCTGAGTCCCCGTACCTCATCTTTGGCATTCTTTCAAGATTTAGAAAAGTCAATAGCTCTCACAGGAAATAAAAGTGTCTCAGATACAGTGGGAAGAATCTGAAATGTCAATCAACCTATATCAGCCCAAGTAGAATAAGCAAGATGAAAAGAAATGCCATGGTTACTGTGAAAATATTTTCTAGCAATACAAGAGAAGAAAGGAAGTAAAACACAGACCACTAAGCCCATCCTAGGAAAAAAGCTTAATTCAAAGAAGAGAGGAAATGTCTCATAATTGCTTTGTGACATGAGCTCAATTAAAAGAAAAAATACTGAAAGAAGCATGCTAAAACAACAGAATGAGATGAGCAAGGAGATTGCAGATCTCAGGAAAAAAATGATCCAAACAGTATTATTACAGAATTAATACCTGGATTAGAAACAGCATGTAATAGAACAGAAACTACTAAAAATGTAATTACTGACATAGAGGAAAAACAGAAGATAACAGTGAGTAAATGTATAAAGAGCAAAAAACTTTTTAAAACTTGAAATGCTAACAGATATGGAAGACAAATTATCCAACATAAGGATGACTGGTATTCCTGAACAGAAATCACAATAGATGGAACAAAAGATGCATTTATAAAAAAGAGAATTTCCCAGAAATAAAGAAAAAAAAAAGGGAATCCCCAGATTAAAATGGCAGGAAACTTTTATTCAGAATGCAAAACACCAAGATATAATATCCTAGTGAGGGTATTTAAGGTTAAAGAAAGAACTCTTCAGCCATTCAGGGAGAAAGTGAAAAGCTTGCCCTCAGTCATGGAAAGATCTACAACAAAAAGTTCTCAGGGGGGATGAAAGAGTGACCCAACACCACACCCTCCGTCAAGATGCTTTCCAAGTAGAAAGGCAATGGGCAGACACCCTCAAACACCAAGCAACTCTAGACATACTAATAAACCACCTATAGAACCTTCTCGCAAAAAGTTGCTTGAGTGTAAAGCCCAATCAGTTAAGAGTTTATGCAAATAGAATTAGTGACACCTGAAACTAATATAATATTGAGTATGAACTGTAACTGAAAAATAAAAAAATGAAAAAATAGGAACAGTCGTAAAGGGGTTGGATCTGAGCCTTGAATCAATTTGAATGTAGAGCTAATAATAAACGCCTAAGAGGACTCTTATTACAGAAAAGAACGTGGAATTATGGACCTGAGCACTGTAAAGATAATCATCTAACTGGGAAGTGGGATAATGCCCTTATTTTCCGAAGCAGTGAGTCAGTAGATACTGCTTAAATGGATACAAATCGATTAAAAATGACTTAAAGGTCTTAATGCTTTCCATAATATATTTTTTAATCTTAGAGAAAGCCTTTAAAAAATAATACCTTCCTGTGAGAAAATACTTATTTGAAGATGAGCCAGCCCTCCTGTTTTGTTTGCTTCATGTTTGCCTCTTAATTTCAGTCATGTAGAAACAAATGCTTCCATTTGAAATAGCACCTAAGATATGATAGAATCTTTACATATTTATTTCACACCTTCATCAACCCACCGAGTCCTCATCCTGTCTGCTCACATACAGTTGCACAGAAATAAAAAGCTATTTAGAATGAATCTCAGTTACTCTTAATATTGGTAATTTCTGGATGTTGGTTTTTGTGGTGATTTTAATACATTCACCTTTGCATGAAAATTCTTTATATTTAGTTCATGTGTCATTTAAATAATATAATAGGGTGTTTTTTTCTTCTGAAAAAAAGAAAATAAGATGATTATAATGAGTAGCAGGAATACTGATTGTTGTATTTTCCTCTTCTGTATTTAAAACATGTTTTCACCACAATCACCAAACAGACTAAAGAGAAGAGCAGCTTTGCGATACAAGGGCGGCCCCTTCCAAGGCCCCTTGGTCCTGCTCACCTGTGTCTGTTCCTCAGCGGATGAGCTTTTTGGTGACTTAGAGTGGTGAGGAATGCTACTGGCAGAGCTTATTTACACTCACATCAAAGTTTAACTTAAAGTTTTTCACCACAGATTACGCAAAAATATATGCCATTCTGAACAATATGCAACATGAAAATGCTACCAGCGGCCGTTTGTGAGGTGCCTCCTGGTGCTGAGAGCACTGCCACACCTGTCACGCTTCTGGTCCTCAGAAACCCTGAACCCCTTGTGCTAAAGGAAACCTGGAGGGCTCTCAGCTCCACCCGGACTGGGCAGCGTGTTAGTCAGGGCTTGCTCCCCCACAGTCTTTCTGGGTTTACATGAAGGACAAACTCAGCACCTGCACAGAAGCTAAGAGGTCTGTAGAGAGCCACCCCGTTTTGATTTTAGAGAGCGAGGAACTGTGACGAGTTCGGCGTGGTTGGCTGAAATCCATCCAACTGAAGTGAGGGCATTCAGGGGCAGGAAGAGCCATTATTTTAGAAATAAACTGCCAGCCGCCAAGCTCGCGGAGAAACGCCCACAGAATGCACAGCGCTGTCGGCACTTCTTTCTGATCCCCCCTGCCATTCGGGGACTTCCTGGTCACCTTTTCCTGTTCCTAACATGGAAGCATCTACACGTCAAGGTGACACGTCACTGGCGGCCTCACCCGAGGTGCCAACTGCAGAGTTTCACAGGCCGCCACGTTCGGCCTGAAGTCTCCAAACGCTCAACGGGCTGCATGTGCTCAGTGACGAAGCCCCGGCAGCCTCGTGTCCTGACCTGAAGGGCCGAGCCGTCCTCAGCTTCCCAGCGCCAGTGACCGTTCCCAGCCTCAGACACGCGGCACCCTGTGCTCCAGCTCCCTGCTGCAGGCAGGGTCCCCCCTCAGCCCACTGCGACTTGAGTCCCCACCGCCAGCCTCCTCTGCTCCTGAGCTCGCGCTCACCCTGGGAGGTGGACGGTCTCCCCCACTCGCAGGCTCTGAAAGCTCGGGTATGGCGGCGACCCCGCACACGGTGTGTCCAGCCAGTGGTTTGCCAAAGCATCTTCTAACTTCCTCCCCCAGCCCTCGCAACCCCCCCAACCTAAGACAAGCCTCTATTTAAAACCTGATCAAAATGAAATCTACTTTAAGTGCAAGAGGGGGGCTGAGGCCCCAGAACTTGGCCTCCCCTGTGTTCCCCTGCCTGCTGTCCTGTCCTGTAGGACCGCAGGCACCCTCTGGAACCCCAGCCTCATTAAACATGAACCCCATTTTAGACCCATCCTCTCTCCCAACACTCATTTCCCAGACTCCCATGTGGCATCTATAGCACGAAATCCTTGGAAATTAGCAGATTAAAAACGGAAATCTTTTTCCAGAGCCTCCTGGCTCGATCATTTCTGTAACTGGCACTCTACTGTACCAGAGTAACCCCGACTCGTGATTCCCATCACCCACTCCCTGCGCTGGCCTGAACCCCCTCTTTCATGCCCCCTCTCTCCGCCATACGCCCCTGGTCTCCTCTCCCAATCAGCTTTCAGCACTGCCACCTCTATTTTCCAGGATGTGGCCCCAGTTAAGAATACGCCAATGCTTTTTTCTGCCTACTGAACGAATTAAGGGTATTTTCTCACCTTGGCATAAAAGGCCACTCATCCTGTGGCCAGATCTTACTGAGCCTTTATTTTCATCGCATCTCTGAGGGCACATGACGTAGCCTAGACCGCGCTCGGTTCCTCGGCCATGGCCCCTTTGCCTCCACTCCAGCCCCCACAACCAGCATCACCATTTCTCGTTCTTTTTATCTGTCTGCTTAGAACCCTCTTCCATTTTTCCACTATCAGTACTGGGCTGAAATCCCCTTCTCCCATCAAAGTCACTGTCAACTTCAGAAGCTTTTATCGCTCCTCTTTCTGTGTTATCCCCATGATAACAGTTGACCTTTATACTGAGAGTTGCTAAATGTTGTCACATCCTTGGTGTTAATTCATGTTCACAAAGCCTTGTTTAGATAAGTAAAGAATAAAACCAAGGCTTGGAGAAGTCGATTAATTGTGCCAGGCGGCAGTGTTCACACGTGGCTGTGAGCTGACATCCTCAGGTCAGTGGTCCTTTCAGCTCTCACACCTGCCTAGGTGTCCTTCTCTCTGTACGGTCAGTATCTGGCCTGGCTGATGCTATCAGTGCACTTATCTGTCACCACTGGACAACAAGCTTCTGGGGGACAGGGCTGCCTCACTCTGCCTTTGCCCCTGAAAGCACCTGGCGCAGGTGGAGATTCAACTGTGAAAAGCAGGAATTGTTGCTGTGTCCCCTCGTCACTGGGCACCCTAGGCCAGTCACAGTGCGGTTCTGCCCATTAAACCTTCAAAGTAGCCCACGTGGGGAGAAGTCTGAGCTTCGTGGGGAAAATGACCATCTGAAGCTCAGAGAGGCTGCTCAGGCCGGGGTGCCAGGCTGAGCGGGGAGCCCTCCCCAAGCCAGGCCCGAGCTTTTGAACCTGTGCATGCTGACCCGGCCACCCTGGGGGACACGGAGTGTCCACAGCAGACCTCACTGAGTGCCCTGGACACTGCCAGACCATCTGGGAAAACTACAGGAGAAATGTGTCGTTTCGAATTGGTCGTTCTGAAAAACATTCCAAGATATTTAAGAAATGCTAAACTTTTAATTGTTACTTTTTAAAAACCTGAGATACTTTCTTTCTCCTTCCCTCAGCTGATTAGCACCTGAGTCTAAAACACCCACACAATTGTTTTTTAAGAGACAGCAAACGTTTAACTCTTACCAACAAATTTCTGAGGCATAGAGCTCTTACGTTTGGCGACGTTACTTGCTAGTCTGTCCAGCACGAGGGATCTCTCTGATCCTGTCTTGCACAGGTCTTCTGCCATTTCACTGTGATTAGTTTCTTCTTTAATGACTAAAGTCAAAGACAGTTAAGAGAGGCCAATTTAGAAATGCTTACGGTGAGAGGATTCAGCCATGTCCAGTGCTAATCTGACATTTGCTACGTGCCTACAAAGGCCAGACCCTTCGCACAGATTATTTCTAATCTTGCCAGCAACCCTGCCAGGCGGACAGAGGCTGACCAGAGCCACCTGCTAAAGACACCTGCTCACCGCACAGTATCCCCCGAGCCCAAAGGACCAAGCGCCCCCATTGTCACCAGGAGGTGGTCTGTGGTTAAGTAACTGTGTCCCTTTGACGAGCACGCTTCCCTTCCCAAGGGCTCCAAAATTCACTAACTCAGCCAACCCTGATGTCATCAGGTGTCTGCAAATCAAAGACCTGTCAGAGCTGGAAATGATCTAAGCGTCCGACTCCATCCACAGGCACAGGGACCCGAGAAGCAGCAGAAACGCTCAAGACCCAACAGCAAACCCTGGCGACATGGGGACAGAACCCAGAGCTCCCGACCCCGGAGCACACAGCGAACTCTGGAAAATCCAATGATACCTGCAGAGTGTAGGAAATTTAGGAACTGAGGAGGTAGCCACTGGGGTAAGGAGTGATTCTAACCCATCTTTATTTTTCTTACATCACCTCTTTCTTTTCACAACTGAAGATGCAACTTTTTACCCTGCGTAGTCTCATCTATACCCTAGTTTTTACAGTTGGGTTTTTGGTAAGATGTCGTCCATCTCTTGGCAATGTATCCTAGTGTATATGGAGCTGAACATGTAAATCGGTTATCTACCAAATGGATAACCAGTTCCTCCAACACCGTTTCTGAACAGACCATTTAAACCCCACGGCCATGTGCCTCCTCCTCTCACAGACGTGACATGCTGGTTTATCCTCTTCTGTTATTGATTTGTCTTTCTCTTCTTCAGGGTGCCCATGGTACAGCTACATTTTAATTAGCACACGACATCATTCTGCTTTCCAAAAAATGCCAAATCCCTCCCTGATTTTTCCAGAGATACTTTATGATATATGGTTACCAAATTCCAGTAAGGTTTACAAACTAGTTTTATGTTAAGCCATGCCTGGATTTGGGAGGACGCATGCACAGCGTCCAGCCCTCTCTCCCCCTTCAGTCTCCTCTGTCTGCTTTCATATGGTTTGGTAGCTTTCTTCCTTATGTCCTGCACATTACCTGCTAAGGTTAGTTCTAATTATTATATGTCTTCCTTGTTTTATTATGCATGCCACTTTGAAAAAAAAATTTTCAAATTTGTTATTATCACTGGTATATGTAATTTTTGACACCGAAATGTGTGTTTCTTATTAAATGGGCAAACGTAATACCCTAATGTATATGAAGGATACACACACAGCCCATCAAGTTCAATCCCACTGGTTGCACTATTGACCTGTCAAACTAACGTGCTTCCTACGTGTCCATCCTTCTCCGCAAAGCAGGGTGCTGTGGCGTGGCCAGGGTGCCTGCCCGGCTGCAGGCTCCTGACAGCCCCGACCCTCAGAGTCGTCACCGTGAGAGACAGCTCAGCCCTGAGCTCCCGGGCTGCTCTGCCCTTGAGGCATTCCTTCCCTCCTGGGGCTTGTAACACAACGTGTGCACCTACGGCTCAAGAGAAACTTACGTTTTCCATAAAGACATTAGGAAATTATAACAGGTGACCAAAACGCCTTTGCCTAAAAGACACTGTGATTCATAAAACTTATTTTTTTCTACGTCCTGTAAGCTAGATTTTGTTTGTACCTACGCTATAAGACTGGCCCCAACCTCAGGGGGAAGAGCCTACTGGGTGTCCATGTGAGAGCTGAGGAGGCCGGGCCTGGGAGCATGGCAAGGACGTGATGAAGGTGCACAGAGGCACATGTGCAGCAGACCCTGGCACAGCGAAGCTAACTGACCGAGACCCCCCACCCAGCCTGCTACCTGCCCTCCGAGCCCCAGGTGACCCTGGAGGACTTCCATTAAAGTGCTTTTATGGATTCCCAAGTCCCTTCAACCCGCATACGAGACGCCCTCTTATCTCCTGAGCACAGGAGCGTAAAGACATCACTGTGGGGTTCCAAATAATCTGACCACCAAAGGGGGGAAATTAACACTTTAGGACTGAATCGATTCTGACCATCGGGTGACGTTCAATGTCTGTATTGCTGACCTATACGCTTACTGATATCGACAACCAATAGAAGAGCATTAAATGTCAATCCTCGGGTGATCCGAACTTGTCTGTTCAGAAAAGTAGGCACATCTGTCCCTGCTCTCACGTTTCCTGCTGCGTGGTTGGCCGGACAGGAATTTCCACTGCCACTTAAGAGATGCGCTCAGGGTCACATTCAAAAAAAGATTCAGAGCTCAAACTCGAACCCAGGACTCAGAGAAATGCACGCTTCTCGCCCCCTAGAAGCTCTCAGCCTGCTGTGACTTCACAGCTTGTTTCTTTAGAAATGAGGACAGTACAGAAAACCAACGTACTCTGTCTGTTTCTTGTTCGTTTTGTCCTCTCAATTCCCTGTGTAGTTTTAAAGGGAAATTCAGATTACTATGCTCAGCAGGGCATGGCATTGTAGGTAATACGTCCTCAGCAAATATTTGCTCAGTAGACAATGGCTATTTAAACATCAATCAGCAGCACTTACTTCTGAAATCCATTCATCTATTGTTTTGTTCTTTTTACAGGAAAATACAATATCTGAGTGTCTACATTTTATTTTCAAGGAGCATAAATCATCTTCTCGTCCCCCAGCCTCCTGCCCTGGGGTCTGGCCACAAACCCATGCGTTACATCATCATTGTTACAATTGCTGTTTTCAATAGCTGATTTTCCCCTTTCCATGGGCCCTCGTTACCTTTACATCCTAGAAACAGACCTTAGACTCTAAAGGAAGCTGAATGACCTCCTCACGGGGTCTCCCCATCTCCCAGGTGAGAGGAGTCAGGCCCCAGGCCACCAGCCGCTGGGCAGGGAGGCAGCCCGGGGACTGCAGCGTTCTCACCACATGGCAGGTGGCCTGTGAGTGCCGACACCGCCTGACTCCCAGGGCCTCATTCTGACCTGTTCTGTCCTGCTCTCTCTCCTCTGCTCCGGTAATCGGAGTGCCCCCTGGCGGATTTCCTCTATGAGCCGTTCACTGAAGTCTGAAAGCCGAACGAGGCTTCATAAATTCTCAGCCATTCATTTAACCCCTACCCCTTGGTCTAGCGACGATTTCCCAGTGGTCGTGCTAAAGGAGCCGTGTTTTGGAAGAGGCTGATCTATTCCTCAGTGTCTTCTGTCCTAATGTCCTGCCTCCCCTGAGTGAGTCCCGCCTACCAGGCACTGTCTCTGCGACTTTCACTCTGCGTCATGGGAGGTCGGAGTGGGGTGCCCTCTCGAGATGCGTCACGCCGCAGAGCATCAGCCCATGTGGACATGGCAGCCTTGCCCTGAACCCGGGACAGCGCCGTGCTGTCCACTGCTGGCTTTTCTGCCGAGCTCCCTTTCTCGTTCCAGACAGGTGTCCACGCCCGTGAGCGGAAACAGCCTGGACGCTCTTATTTGATCAACTTCTTGAATAGTTTTTCAAACAAGAGTTCACATCGTATTTTGGTTACCAAGCACAAAGAAGCAATCAATAATCCAGGTTTAAAAAAACAAAAAACCCACAAAAAAAGCCAACTTTCAAGGGTCACTGCCATCTCAGAAGCTTCCCAGGTTGAGAGAGGACGGGGTTTGAAGGCCCCGCTCTCTGGTGAGATGAGGACTTTGGCACAGCATGCTCCTAGTGGAACTGTGTGGGCAGAGTGGCTAAAACTCCCCTGGGTCCCAGCATGGTGGTACGGGGGGCCCTGGGCGCGGGCCGGGCTCCCGGCGATGGCCTCCGTGCTGTGGGCTCTTACCTGGGTACAGCGTGCCTGGGAGGCCCATGCTTTGCAAGTAGTTGTGGCAACGCTCTTTATGTTCCTCTAAAGAGCTTCGCTGCTTATAGCTTCGGCCACAATATCCACATTTGTGAGGTTTACCAACTGCAGAAAACACAATCGAGTTCAAGACTCCAATTAAATGCCGGCCTTACATGGAGGGGGAATGCATGCAATACAGTCATTACCAAAAAGTAAAAAAAACTCTGCTCTTGAGAGCTCAAAGCGTTATGGACTCGAGCAGAATTACTACCACTAAAATGCTGACGTCCAGGCGTTTCTTTGATTGTACCAAGAACTGTCAATCCTGTTTCATCCTAATTTGTCCACTGTACTGACTACCAAATTCTCTCCGATTTAAGTGACTGACATCTGTGACGTCCTTTAACTGGGGGAAATGAAGCCCATGGTGTTGTAATGTGGATGGGGGACAAGTGGACAGAGCCGGGAGGAAGACGCCCAGTTGGCTGGAAAACACAGAGTCACGTCCACGTGTGGGCCAGGTCTGCATGACACTGCCTCTGACACAACCACAGTGAATTCCGTGCCAGGGAACCCAACTGGGTAATTTGAGGGCTCTAAGGAATCATAGTTGATCGACAGACTTGAATGAAGTGAGCATTTTATTGCCAAAATGTATTTTCTTGTTCTGAGTAAAGTTCTGTTTTTGTCCCAAAGAACGTTAGGATGATGTGGTTCCTAGGCCAGCCCTGTCCAGCTGAACTCACTGTGACGATGGAGCTGTCCTGTAGCTCTGCCTCAGCAACCAATGTGCTGTTCAGGGTGGTGGTTACCAGCCACCTGTGGCTAGTGACCATTTGAAGTATGACTAGTGTCACCGAGGACTAAAGTTTTAATTGTGTTTAATTTTAATTGGTTAAAATTAAAATGTAAGTACCACATGTGGCCAGTGGCTACTACATTGAGCCGTGCAGTTCTGTACAATGAGTTTAGTTCTTCCTGAATTTTATTAAGTAGTATTTTAGGAAACGAAGAATGCCACAGATTCATATCATGCCTGACTTCAAAGACTGATAGCATTTTAAGAGATGAAGTGGATAAAGTTTCTTCATTACTCATATAAAGAACATAAATTTTGATCCTAAGACTAGAACAATCTTCTACTTCCTTGTCATATTGTTAGGTTTTACATATTTGAAAGTGTTATATAAAAATCAATACCATCCAAATAGGAATGTTTGGTAAAATGGTGTATCTAAAGTTCATATTCGTTAAACCTCTTCCTTAGGTGAACAGAAGCTATGGTTTAAGAAGACTAAGTCGAAACCCCAAATTTGACTTCTGGAACATTGAATAGAGGAAGAAGAGGGTGCTTATCTGTAAAAAGTGTTGTATCCCTAACATGAGGGAAATAACATTGAAATGTTATACAATGTTGCCTAAAATTGCGCATTCTACTGAGTACTGCCTCTAGAAATTGACAGAATATAGAGAACCCCTCAATGTCCTTTCCTGGAAAAGCTGAAGCTTTAGCCAATTCCTGTACATATGGCATCGTGTCGGGATATCCACTTTTCTGATCTAGGGTTGATTTTAACTCTGGAACCTCACTGCAAGCAACAGAGCTGAAGTATATCTTGAAGCACAGCCCAGTGTCCTGGAGGAAAGACATCTCTAGCTAAACTTGCAACTTGCAAAGAAAGCAGTGAAAAGGGAAGGGAATCCCGACCCTACCCTGCCAGACTGCCCAAGCCCTTCTTGTTATCATGAGGGTCGGATTCTGCAGCTATATCGCCACTGATGGGTTGGCCTTTGGAACCTCAGGCCACCACCGGTTGCTAGGGGAAGTTCGTGTGTGCAGTGGAATGGGGGAGTGGCCATTTCGCAACGGACTAGAATGTGGCCACATCTGAGTTTACAGACACAGGCTGAAGTCTTCGTTTCATTCTAGTGAAATCATCTTGTAGAGCCTGAATCGTTTTTTTTCCAAGAGCTGTGTGTCAATGGCACCTCCAGATGGCAGAGTCACCAGCAAGCAGCCCTGGATCAGTGATGGTTTTCTCACAACGGTATTATCTACTTGCTCATCGGTGGGTCCCTGATAGGAATAAACCGTCCAAAGTCTACCACTGTCAGAGCAGGACACCGTCATGCCTCGAGTGAAACGAGCATGCGTGGGGCCAGAGGTACCGAAACAAGACTGTATTTGATGTCCCTGACATCACAATAGGAAAGAAAAGGGTGCAGCTCCACTTTAGGTTTTAGGGGTTGATATGCAGGAGAGATGGCTGTTGCACATTAGGGTATCAGGCTGATGACGATGTGCTTGGGGGAAGGCTGAGGGCGAGTCCGCTTTCAGCCCATGGGGGACTTCCTGCTTCCTACCACCCCCACGCAGTATTACTGTCCTCTGGTGCTGCTGTCGGCTTCACACCTTATAAGTGATGCCTGTGGGGTTTCTTGGTCCTTGATCATCTGTTAGGCACTGTACACAGACTGTATAATTGTCACATCTGAAGCCTACATGCCCTGGCTTGTCATTTAGTTCCCCACCCACCTTCACCTCTACATGGGACAACACACACACTCCTCACTATTGTCACAGGAAACATTTTAAAATGCTCACTGTCACACTGTCACCATTCCACTTTGGAAGAACCCTCTATTCTCCCTGTCCCTGCCGCAATGCCCTCCCCAGGCCTCAGCGGGCGCCCACCTCCGATGGGGAGGTGGTAGCATTGGAGCCGCTGTGTCCCCCCCCAACCCCTCGCTGACCTGCCTGCTCTATGGAAGTAGGAAGTTCTGGGCTTTGTATGGCTCTTTCTTGGACTATTTTAAGACCCTCACCCCGATCATCATGGTTTTCTAACTAAGAGTGTTTCGGGCACCTCCTCTGTGTTGGGGATCAGGAAAGAGGTCAGAATGGAGAGGAGGTGCTTGGCTGAACCCTAGCGCTCCAGGACCCCTGCCACCCCTGCCTCTTGCTCCTGGATGGACGCCTGCAGGTGCCACTTGCAAGAGAGCAGCCAAGTTTCCCCCCACACTGGCTAAAGTGCATATCACACCCCTTTCTGGGGCCACTTACAGACTTGCACATGTGTTTTGGCACATCTCTAAAGGTGAACTTTGGAAACTTGCCTTTCGGCGTGGACTCAAGCCCTTTTTCTACGGGAGCCTCTCCTGATGCCTCCCGCCCCAGAGACCAACTATCCCCGCCCTGTGCTCCCACCGTCCCCTTGGATGCTGTGTCACAGCACTTGTAAGATGCTGGTGATTTGCTACTTTGCCCCTATCTCCTCCACTGGAGAACAGGGTCCCTGGGGTGTGCGGTACATGGGTGACACAGGAAGAGGATTCTCAAACCCAATGTTAACTACACTCATCACATTTGGGAAAGAGATGGCCTCAGCCCAGGGAAATCTCCCCCAAGGACACAGCACCCCTGCTCTGGGGGGAGGTGCCTCCTTATGGTGCTGCCCTGGGGAAGTCTGGCAGGGGCTGGTCGGAAGCCTCTCTGTTTCCCACAGCACCCTGCTCGGGATAAGTCACCGAGACAGGAAGGTTTGGATGGGAGTTCCATGAGGGTGCTGGCCCATCATCTCGGTCCCCAGAGCCTCCCCCGGGCCCCCCGGGGATGGCGTGTGTGGCATAGCCTCTGGCCTGTAAGATTCTGGGGCCACTTGACCACAGAAAATAGCAAGAAAGATTTCTCAGGAGGCAGAAGACCTAATCCAGTCAAAGGTGGATGTGCTTCACAGGCTGGGAGTGTTTCAAGAGCTGTGAACACCCATGCTGACTGGGACCTAGCTGGGACCCCAGATCATTCAGGATGTGTTGACTAAAATCTGATCATGGCCCCAAACTGGCCTCTCCAACTGAGGCCTTGACTGGCTCCTGGCATGAAAGTTCCACTTGGGCCCAGTCCGGGCAGCATGTCCTCCGACGACAGGCATTCCACTCAATCAGGACAGGTGACTACAAGCCCTGAATCATCTCACCTACCACCTCTGCAAAGAAACCATCCCAATAACAGCTACCAAAATGCTCTGCATAACCCCGTAATGCACGTGGCTTAACAATCACCATAAAGAAATGTATTGGGGAGCTTTGGGGGCGCTAGAGGGCACCCAGTAAAAGTTCATCTGGAAAAGCCTTTACAAAGACCCACTTACCTGAAAAAACGCATGAGGCCTCCTCTGACAGCTCTACCTAAGGCAGGACGTCTGTGTGCGTGAGATTTCCCCCCCCCATTTCCTCCGGCTCATGGGGAAATCACAGAATGTGAGGGGTACACAGTCATCAGGGTGGCCGGTGCTCAATGGAGGGCTGTGCCCCGGGAACGGGCCAGCCAACAAGGAGGGCCCCCTCGCCCACGTGCAGTATGGGGTGGCCTCCGAGCCCCCGAACCCTGGCCTGCACCCAGAGGACCTACCGGAGTGCGTCCTCAGGTGGCCCGTGAGGGCGTCCCTCCGGCGGCAGGCATAGTTGCACAGGTGGCACTTGAAGGGCTTCTCCCCCGAGTGTAACTTGATGTGCCGGAGCAGGTTGCCCTTCTGCGTGAAGGAGGCCCCACACTGGCTGCACTGGAAAGGCCGCTCCCCTGGGAGGAAGACAAGAGCTGGTGAGAGGGACCTCCGCGGGGGGAAGGATGCGCCGGCCAGCCGGCGAGGAAGTTGCTCCCCCCCGGGGCCTGTGACTTCCACCGACGGCAGGTCTGATAGAACACGCGGCTTTCAGACTGAACCTGCCAGCTCCGTGACGCTTCACTGGTTGGGTCAATTTGATCTGAAAATCTAATTTTTTTCCCCTAAATCAGAATGGCACATCACAATGCAAATTCAAACTCATTTAAATAAAGTGACTGCAACATTTTGTGATGAAGAGCCACTCTTCCTGATGAGCAGTTTTGGAATAAACCAATATCCAATTTTGCGTGTTGTGGCATTTGGTGGGGTTTTTAATGTGGCTTTTTTCAAAGGGTCTTTAAAATATGCCACTGAAGCAGCAAAATAAAAAGGAAACTCATTAAAAATGCATTTCAGGATCACAAGTTCATTTCAGCGTTACATTCTTATATTTAAATGAAAGGCACTTCATTATAACAGTTATAATAACTTCTTTTCATTTACATTTTCCCTGCATTTTCCCTTTCAATTTCTTCTCCATTACCTGTCTGTCCCTACGCAGGCAAATCAGGAAAGAAACAGAAGAGAGAGTGTGAGGGGGAGAGAGCGACTAAAATGAGAAGTGAGGAAACTGAAGGAAACTCCTTGTCGTGCACAGTGAAGTCTCGGGCCCCCGGGTAGCAGCAAATCGGGGCTGCACTGAGTCTCTGGCTCTCTGCTGTCCTCACAAATCCTAAAACCTTGATGCTACACCGGTCTAGATCCATAGAAGGCACGCAATGTTTTCAGTACAAATATTCTAAGAGCTGCAGCTTAGGTGTTCCTAGGAACCCTCTCCTGGTGGTGCTGCGGGGTGTGTGTGTGTGTGAAGGGCGTGGCCAGCCTCGGCAGGGCGTGGCCACGCGCATCCCGCTCAGGGCCCAACACAGGGATGAACAGGTGTCTGTGAACAAGAAATAAGCTATGGAGGAGTCACAGGTCTGGGGATCTAAATCTGTGAACTGTCACCTAAAAGTGATTGATGCATTTGTCATGTTTAAGTAAGCATTACAGCTCTCTTGAAAACAAATACTTTTTTTTTAAGAGCTCTGTGTGACCATAGTATCTGCACTTCCTGAAAACGTACTTCCTAGGAACAGTTTTTTTCTTTAGAAAAAGGAATGTGTTTACTGCGTATATTTACCAGTCTTCCGATTGACTAACGACTTTGACACACGAGACAGCACTTACCCAAAAGTGATTAACTAGCAGCGTAGCTGGTCCCATTAAAATCTACACAAATCAAAAATGTAAGTTGAAAAGGCTCTCTGGGCACCTAAATTTCATGACTACCACCAATTCTATTTTTAGGGAGGCAGGAGAGAGGTGCTACTATAAAAATGGAAACTAATGTACAATGAGACTCCGTTACGGGTCAGTTGGAAGGACCCCAATACTAACCAGCATGCATTTGGCATTTTCCCAAATCTTTATCTGATGGGACTTGGCTGACCAGAGAAACAGTTTGAAGTCATGCAGGTGAGAAGGTGATGGTAACGCTAACTAACTATAACTAAACCTCTGAGTTACAAGCCCATGCGGTGATTAAAAAGGCTGGTAGCCAGGCAGCCCCAGGAATGTCCAACAGAGAGACATCATTAAATTATGTTAGACATACTTCTGGGCCTTTCCCACACACGCGTGTGAACATGCGTATTTAGCTCCAAGCAGACGAAAGGGCAAAGTGAAGTGGGTGGTCCCTGTGTGCCTCCCACCGCAGCTCTCATTCTGCCAGGCTGGCCCCTCAGGCCGGGTGTTTGCGTAGGACGGTCAGTCGGGAGGTCTGATGCCTTGAAAACGCTATGAGAAGGAGGCAGGACACCCCTGCTGAGCCAGGTGTGCATGGGCGACCCAAAGCTCCTAAGCCATCCCATGCTGTGTGCGGTCCCCCTTCCCTGATGACGGGGAGCTGGATCTCCCTGCTTCTCCTGAGGTCTGACGGAGGGCTGGGCGGCGGTGGGGGGAGTGTGGGGGGGAAGTCCAGGGAGGGCCCCACACTTGAGCCAGCGTGTCTGCAGGAGCAGTGAGCCAGCTGAGACAGAGACAACGTGCCCTAAAGGTTTGTCTCCCTTCCTCAGGACAGGAAGGAAAGAGGCAGCTGCCTTTTCGAGTAAATCTGTCTTCTAATTTGAGCCTCTGCTTCTTGTGTAGCCTCCTGCCTGGCGTCTTAATCCTGCTGACAAGCTTTCCTGGAAATCTGTGTTTCTGATGGTCTGGGCGGGCGCGAATACGTAGCACAGGGCATGGGGACTCGTGAAGGGAAGAGTGCGCTCCCTGAAGCGACAGCACAGAGCTCGGACTCAAGGCAGCTTCCCTCTGCAGGTGTTCACGGGGGAGGGGCCAGAAAACGTGCCCCGTTAGTCGCGGTCAGGGTCTGTGCTCGCCTCCCGCAGGGCGCTAGCTGGTTTACTGGTGCAAAACGAAATCAAGTTTCTCCAAGGTTATGTTTCCTCGTATTTAACTGGGACGAGGACTTTCATGGCATTCATTTCAAATTTAGTTTTCGATCCCAGTGGCTCTATACTCTGTCATTCCAGGGACTCTGTTACAACGTCTGAGCCCCTTTTAATAACTTCATTGGGTGAAGAAGAAAGTCTTCACGGATGCCTACATCAGAAAGTTTCTGCAGGCGTATCAGAAGAGGGCGGGTTTAAAGCATGGAGCCTGAACTGTGGGCGGGGACTATTCGATGCTGTGCTTAGGAAGCATGGTGACTGCGCCTGGTCCCCGCAAATGCGAACAGAGGGGGTGCAGGACTGTAAGAGAACCATCATCCAGGCCCTTTTCTTGGTCTTTATTGTTAAAAGTCCCATCGTTTGGAATACCGATGCTGCAATATTTGCATGGCGCTCTTCACTGCCTGGCCTTCCATGCGCTCTACCCTCTGATTTCACGTGAACCCAGAGATGCTGCTGGGGTAGGCATTACTCTTATACTGGCATTTAAAAAAAAAGTAAAACTGAATACACCTAGGGCAGTCAGGTGGTGGCATCAATAAACCGTTTAGAGGGCGGCCCCAGTGGCTCCTCACCAAGGGAGTGACATGGCACAGGCAAGGGTTCTGTGATGGGACAGGGACAGGGAAGCTGCAGTTTATCAGGGAAGGACCCCGGGGGCGGGCTCACTGGGTGATGGGCAGGTGCATGTCTTGGCTGCCTGGGGGCAGTTAGTCGTACCCGGGCTCCCAAATGACGAGCCCCGCGGAACGGCACTGTTCACAGACCACTCCACGGCACTCCCTGCCATCTCCATGGGCTCTGGTTCCATGCTCAGCATCCCCAAGGTCCTCTGGAGTCTGAGGCAGAGTCTGCATTTCCCCAGGAACCCCAGGGATTCATATGGTCTCTAAGTTTGAGAGGCACTGCTCTAAAAATATTGTAAACTTGAAGAATTCAGGGCAGGGGTGGCAAGTTAGTAAAGCACGCCTTGTCTCACGCCGTCCACTCACATCCCTGGAGAACGGAACCCCCCCCACCCCCACCCCCCGCCTGTCTAGTTATTCCGACCTTGCTTGGCCCATGCAATTCTGTATCTACCTGCGAGCCTCCTCAGTTACGCAATTGGAAACGTCTTATGGAGGCCGCCCATGCGTGTGCTGTTTCGGCTTTTTTTTTTTTAATTTAAGTCAGGGCAGGAACCATAAAACTGATGGCAGGTCTGTCCCTGTTTCTGGAATTTCTTGTTCTGTAGGCAACGGCCTCTGCGTGCTGGTGCGGATTTGGCACTTAGCTGATCTTTGTGGAGAGAAGTGGGCAGCAAACAGTTGGTGCTTCTGTGCGTGTCCTCAGCTGGCAGGTTTATTCATTAGACACAATTATTCTTTTTCTCAGGGAAAGCACTCATTCTGTTTTGGCAATTCAGTATGCCAGAATTTGATTCATTTATCAAATATTTATTTAAGAGAATTTTCACTGTATAGCCGGGCTTTCCATGAATTAGGGAAAGTAATTCATTTGCGAGGGCTATTTGTCCATCGGGAATCTAGTCACACAGTCCCAGTGTATTCTGCTCAGTGTCTATCACCAGGTAACCGACCTTCACTGTAATTTCCACCTCAGTACAAATGGCGAGAGCCCGACTACTCTCATGCATGTGCTACTTACGGCGGGATGTGACGGGCCTATTTCACTGGACAATTGGAGGATTCAGGATACACTAGGAAAAGCAAATTTTGCTTAATTTTAGAAGTTAAATTTCAATTGAAAATGAATGCTTATTGAAAATAAACATATGTTATGGTTTCCCAGATGTACTACACATGGAAGACACTGTGTTTAGAAGCTGCCTTGATTCAAATTTAAAAATTTGAAAAGGTTACCTTGTGTTAGACACGTAGCAGAATACACTGGGGCCGTTGACTGCACTCCCGATGGAGAAAAAGCTCTCGCAAATGAATTAGGTTCCTGCTAATTCATGGAAAGCCCAACAATACCGTCAACATTCTCTTATTTCAAATTTAAAAATTTGAATCTGCACAAGTGGTACATTTCCTGACAACCAGCTCTGGTGCTCAATGGATTTTCTGAATTCCTGCTTAATTTTTGGTGATCCTGAATTTGTGTGACCCCATGAGAGATGCACAGCAGGCTTCTTTATTCCGAGATGTGAAACCGGCTGTGCCTGTAGGGTTTGCTTTTGATCTGTGTGGTCTGTTCCTCTCCCTGTGCTGGCAGGTACTGGCTTTATGATGACCTGCCGATGCCACCCCCCAGGCAGCAATGACTCAGGGTTTCTGTGTGTTCTGCTCAAACATTCAGTGGCCACTAGAATGGGTGAATTTATTGTGGTTTGCCCACCTTTAAGGCAGAGAGAGAATAAGCTTTCTGTTCAATGCAAAAGACACCTCACGTATACAGCTAGTTAAAGGTAAAATACATCCCGTTCATACTGTATTTTGAAGACCCTCTAAGGTCACTAGCGGTGACTGGACAGTTTGGTGGAAAAGCATGTGACTGGTCAACCGCCAGGACTGGGTGCTGGGCACTCCACAAAGGGGGCAGACCTGAGACTCTACCTTCCCCACCTCCACCGTGACAACATCTCGGGAGTGCGGACACAGCCATCGGACACAAGACTGTCCTCGCTCCTTCGTTTTTGGACACAGAATACTATATTCTCATATACCCCCAAAAGCCTCCAATAGACAGGGGTTTGGGTATTAGATTCTTTACTGATTTCGAGTTGGAAACTAGCGGCAATGAAACGATCGTGTTCCAAGTGTCACCTGTTGGACAGGCGGTCGGAAAACCGACCTGAACTCATTCTGAAAGGCTACCCTCTGCGGCTACTCTGTCCTTTACTAACAACTAAGAACCAAACCCTGTTAGCGCGAATACAAAAACATGCAATTTTATTCAGGGTTCCTCAGTGGCAAATCTGAGGCCTACGTTTCAGTGCATCAATCTTTTTTTTGGGGGGGGGATTTGTCTTGTTTTCTTAAGGGGGAACCCCTTGGCAGGCGCCACCTAGCAGCGCAGCAGCCAATCTTCAGTGGGTGTCACCGCCGGCTGTCGCACACACTGACTTTCCCTTTCTGCTTATGGCTGCATTGCCTGCGGTCGGGATTGGTGCATATTTAGCAGTCCCGCCCACGAATTTGCAATGAGAACGCTGCGGCCCACTAGGGGCTTGGAGCCCAGTCGTCCTGCAAAGCCCTGAGCACGTCAGTCAGCCGAGACAGGAGGCGGGAGGGCCTCGTGCAACCCCCCAGGCCTTACCAGTGTGGCTTCTTTTGTGGACCATGAGCACATTGGGGCCGATGCAAATTATCCCACAGACATCACACTTTAGTTTGCCGTTAGGAAGTCGAATGCCTCCAGCTCCCGACAAAGCTCTGCCGCCTTGGCCACTGTGGGAGCCATTCATTTTCTCGCCCGAGGCATCAAGCACTCGTAAATCCTCGGCACATGCTTCCCCATTCATTTCACAGGCACGCCCATTCTCTTCATCACTCTGAGTCTCTACTTTAACAATACTGGCTGAAAGACACAATACAGGGCGCCACTCAGTGTCATCGCAAAAACAAAACAAAGCAACACAGCAGCAAAAAGACGACGCGACGGGAGCAGAAAGCTCCTAAACAGAGGTTCTTAGCAGCTTCCGCCACGGGGACGGGGCCCTGAGTGGTGGACCGGTCAGCCCACGGGGGCCTTGAGGGCCTGTGACCAGAAACTGAGGCTTTGGGGACAACTGGCCTGCCCTCGCCGCAGGCACGAGTGGCAGTGTCTGAGAAGGCGTGAGGAAGCTATTCCTAAATCCTCGCTGCGGGGTGGGGTCCTCGCCCTAAGCAGGTCAGAGTCACCGGATCCACAGTGACAGCCTTGTGTCACCTCTGGAGTAACCAGAGGCCTGAGACCAGATGATGCGTCTGCCCGAGGAGCCCCTCACAGCAGCAGCTGAGTGCTGTCGCGTCATCCAACTCCCCAGGGGCCGTGACCTTGTCTGGCGAGATCCCTGCTTAGTGGTTATCAAGCCTGAGGAACCCTGCTACTTACAAGGCTGCCTTTCCTTGTTTCGTGCACTTGGGAACTCTGGGACCCAACAAAGCGAACGCACCCTCAGCCTCTGACCACGGACTCCTGAAGGATTTCTGTTTGCTTCTTTAGTACATAACCATTCTCACTCCCTTTGTTTTCATAATGTTAATGAAAACTGCATCCTAAAATAGAGACATGATTTCGTAGATTTCTTGCAATTGCTGAAGGGTGGTTGGGGTCATTGTGAGTGTAAAGGGGCCAAGACCTGCTTTTCAGAGAGAGCCCGCATGTGGGGGTGAAGGGCTAGTGTCGGGGGCACAATAACCACTGTGTACCCTGCCTTACCCTTCCCTTTAAGTCACATGAGGGCAATGATTTCTGTCAGTCACAGATTTTTCTTGGTAAAGGAAATGAGAGGCATTTTATGTGCTTTCTTCTGAAATGCAGACTGGCGGGGCCTGGAGGAGCCCAACCCTGTCGTGACAGGGAGGCTGCAGTTACACTGGAAAGCATCCTTTCCATCAGTCTCCACAGATCGGCGAGAGCGGGCAGGGAAACTCTGCCCAGGAAAGTGCCCGTGAGACAGAGCATAATGACGGCTGCCAGCTGTGCTCAAGGCTTTGAGTGGGTGGTCCTCCACGTGGAGTCCCTGGAGCACCAGCAGCAGCAGCAGCAGCACCTGAGAACTTGTTAGAAGGGCAGATTCTCACTGAACTCGCAGCCCTGGGGGGGGGGCCTGCAGGGGCCTCTGATGTGCACTCATGTCTGAGAACAGCCGTTTAACACAGTCAACTTAATAGTAACACTCCGAATTTATTTTATTCACATGTCCCTCTAGATTTGGGAGTGTGGAGCCCGGACTCTGATATCAGGCTTCCTGGTGTGGCATCCCAGCTCCACTTTTGATAAGCTGAGACCCTAGGCAAGCCATGTGACGTCTCTGTGCCTGGGTGTCCTCATCTGTAAACATGGGCACTGTCGCCACACTGGCCTCATAAGCGGTATGAGGTTTTGGTGGGTGAACAGAAGAGAAGTTAGCTTAGCACAGTGAGTGGACGTGGTGAGTGGCGGCACATCCCCCACAGACCCATCGCTGTGAAGGTGGGGGGACCACCTCACCCCAACGATGCTGCCGGCACTTACCCCGTGCAGGCACACGGCACTTTAACTCTCAACAAGCCTATGAGAGAGGCACTGCTCTCGTCCTACTTTACAACTGAAGACGCTCAGGCACAGAGAGGGTGAACAACTTGCAGAGCGTCACACAGCTACCAAGTGGCAGAGCTGGGAGGTACTGCAGGCAGCCTCACCGCTAGTCAGCCAAGGTTTTCCCATTAAGGCTTTGGAGCGAGGACTTACAGAGAGACAAGAGCATGGACTGGATTAGCTGGAGCACGACCCCCACTGTGGACTGTGCGATCCCGTCAGGCCCTGGCATCACACGAGTGTTCTAAGGGTCCAGTCGCAGGAGTCTCAGAAGCGGCTGCCTACAAGGTTCTGGACTCTGGAGGCTTAGCAGCGCCCCGCGTCCCAGAGGCCTCCTGGCCTCTCCCGGCACCAGGCCAGGGACGGAGTCCTCCTGGCAGGGCGAGCGGGACACAGACCAGCAGGGAGGTGGGGCGTGGCCGGCAGGTGCTCTGTGGGCCCTGTCTCTCGGGGGCGTGTGTTTCTCTCTTCAAGTGGAAGTGGACTCGTTCACCAGGCCCACTGCCCACCGTGTCTGCACCGGAAACATGACCATCCAGCTTCAGAGGCCTCTGAACTCCTTCACTGGGACTGTTTCTAGCCATCACCTTGTGGTTTTTCAATGAGATCGGGGGCCCCAGAGCACAGTGGGGCAAATGGCGGCAGATGCGACAAGTTCTCCAACACTGCAGCTGACAGCCAGGCCAAGGGCACCTCGGGCTGCAAGGAGACCACACGAGGGACAGCGCTGGGGTCACCCCTTCACTGGCCCTCCACTCTGCTCCCATTTCATGAATTCAGGGGCCAGAAGTTAAAAGAATCGACTCTCACTTTCCCAAAGACATACAACAGTAGATGGTGTGTGGCACTTGCCCAAAACGCCCACTTGTTCTGCGTCATTAGGAAAGATGGGCGTTTCTGCGACCCTATGGCGTGTGCTGCTGGCTGGTGACGGTGTGAGGAGCGGTAGGCCAGCGAAGCTTGAGGGTGACGTTTGGGTTTCGTCACCCGAACAGGCTGCTGCAGAGGAGGTGACGCTGTGTAGGAGGGGAAGGGTGAGGACAGCGTGATGGGAAAGCAAGGGTGATGTCACCTGAAATGCCACAGAAGACGTGACACCAGGCCCCACCTTGACTAGTGGTTCATGAAGGAGGGACGTTATCGTGAACATGCCATGGGGCATTTTCTCCGAGGAGCGTCATGGAACCAAAAAGCAGGAAGCTTCATAGGCACGAGAGCATCTGACAGACCATCCTGAGGCCACGGAGGCCCCCCAGGTACAATGTTAGGTACAGATGTTCAGCACCAGAAGAGCCCAAGCTCGAAGAAGGAAATTCAGGATCCTGTGCTATTCTAGGTTTCTGAAAAAATGCAGACAAAACCCCCAAACCACTGCGGCTAAATCAAGGAACCATAGATAATGGGAACTGCACAGAGGCTCCATGTAAGCAAATGCCATACACATTTCGAAACAGGCGTCAGACAGCAGAGGCCCAGAACTTTAGAGCTGGAAGCTTGCTAGCAGTCTGGGGACAAACTCTGGGCCTTCTTATGACAGGAAAGGTCTGTGGGGACTGAGAGAGAGGGAAGGATGACTGCTGGCGCCTAGGGAACCTGGTGAGAATGAAGTGGGACCGTTGTGAGCGTGTCAGGCACAAGCACGAGTGGATTTCCCCTTAATTCACTAGAGGGAAGGTTCCCATCTCTGTGTGGACGGATGCAAATGGGGTGCTGGCTTCATGGAAGAGAGGGAGAGATCGCGGGCCCCCAAGGGGGTGCCTGTGAAAACGGGTCTTTGATGGGCTGGGGGGAGAATACAGACAACGTGCTTACTATTTTTGTAGATGACAGAAATCAGGGCATGAAACTACCTTACTAAATGGCAAACATAGATTGGATCTCAAAAGTTGAAATCTAATAGATGTAAATGTAAGGTCCACTTAAGTTAAAAGACACATTTAGAAAACATACGCTTGCGATGGAAGCTGGGGTCGGGGCTTGGCTTCGGCTGTGTGCTTGTGAAAAAGGTTTTGGGGGTTTTAGCCGACGGCAAGCTCGCTTAGCAACGAGGCTGGAGAAAGAGCCTGCAAGATGCAGTCTTCAGGATTTATTAATTTAAATCCGGGTCCCTCGCCCTGCTCAGGCTGTCCGCCTCCCTCAAAGGTGCCAGCAGAGCCTGGAGCGGTCAGATGGAAGGAAGTCAGTGGGAATGGAAACCAATTCCTGTGGGGGCATCAGTGGGAAACTGTTGGTTTCCCTAACTGCGTTTTCTGTGCTTGGGTCCAGCCCACGGTGTTCTCTGTATGGAAAGCTGACCAGGGCTCGTGCTGACCGCTTGCGTGCACTCTGCTCTGAATTTGTAAACCACTCCATCTGCGCCGTTTCCCCAGACCTAGAGTGGCTTTGCTGAGATACTTTCTGTGAAACGCAACCCTCTCCCTGAATATGGGGACTATACTTATACATATTTTGTAACTCCATCCCCCCACCACTTAGAAACATGTCCCCTCAGGAAGGCACTGACCTGAACTGATTAAATATAGGCCATGAGATGGAGCCTGCGAAGGTCTTTACCCTGGGACCCCGGCCGAGGCCTCCCTTGCAGTTTTATCCCATCGACGGGCCCCAATTTTACTAGTTAATAAGTGCGGCCTATATTAAGAGTGGATGTCTTCAACCCTGAGTCAAAAGCTACTTTCCTTCCCAAGGGCTATGAAAAATTTGGAAAAATTAAACTCTCTTTGTTCCATATTTTAGAAGCCTTCTACGTTATTAGGAACACAGCAGTCCTAAGAGCGACTCCAGGCCCCTGAGCGCAGGTGGACGTGAGCACATCGACACGTCAGCCCCGGAGAACCCAGGGGACTCGGGTCGGCGGGCCGAGGCCTGGTCTGTGCCCAGGGAAGGTTCGTCTCAGGCCCGGGCACCGCACGCACGGCAGCCCCCGCCTTACCACTGCGTTACGCTTCCTCTGTTGTTTTCTTTTCCCTTTGAGGACGTGTCTTTATATTGACCAGTCGGGTAAACGTTTTGTGCTCAGACTGCATTTTTCCATTGACGAGATATTCTGAGATCTTCACTATAGTATCAGTTTAGGCCGTGTGCGGAAGCTTGGCGTGCTCAGTATTTTAAATTTTAAAAAAATGGGAGAAATATTCCTGCAGCGCAGGCGACTAGCCAATACAAATAAAATGGAATAAAAATATTTATACTGTCTCGGGAAAGAGTGTCATTTTGAGATGAAGAGGAGGTTATGTAGGTGTTTCTGAGGTGCTCCTAAGAGGTGTTTATGAAACCTTTTAAGCATTTTAAAGGTTAATAACACCATTTATTATAACTTACACCATTTTGAATGTAGGATTTTTTTCTTTTCTTGTCATGATGAATGCTTAGGAATATTTTTATCCTTATTTGATGTTTTAGGCCTTTAAATGGAATGATGTCAGAGAGAGAGAAAATAGGAAGTGTATGAAAAAAGAACAAGTTACAAGCATATTTACATCTCCTCGGGTAACTAGGGACGCAGACTGGGGTAAGGGAGGTGGTTAGGGTTAGGGTTAGGCTTTTAATTTTTAAGAAAGAGGTGGCGAGGGGGTGAGGGCAAGTCTGCACCCTGACCACTAGGTGGGGATGTTGACCTAGAACAGTTTGGTTGCTGTTTGCGTGGGGCTGTGTGTCATCAAGATGAACAGCCGCTTGTGCGAGGGGACATGTACAATCTGGGCACATGGGGAAGGGGGAGAGAGAGAGAAAGATGCTAATACGTTGTGAGCCCATGTGTGTCAGCACATAGACAGGCAGTGTGTCAAAACCTATATAATCTATCTTACATAAGCTCCAGGCTCGCATATCTTTAAACACAGCCATGTTTTATACAGTTGTTATCCAAGGGTCTGCGTCAACACCGCAGCATGCTTGAGCCTAAACATCCTCAGATTTAATGAAAACCCGTCTTAGGTTTTAGTATCTTACTCTGAAGTGCATTTGGCGTCTCAGCGTTTCCACAATGTGACTATTCATCTCAAAATTACTATTAGTTTCCTGTCCTAACCCCTTAATGTTTTATATCATCATAGACGCACACGTACACATATGTACACTTCTGTAAATATTTACATATGTACATACATCCATCTCCCACAGAGATAAAGGCCAAGCTAGTGTTGAAAAGTTGAATCAAAGCGACGTCAGGAAGAGAAAGACCTCTGCAGCCTGACACTGTATGCTGGAGAAGCAGACCAGGTGGTGCGTGAGAAAGGGGCCAACTTAGGCTGATCCTGCGAAACCCTTTAGAGACCAGAGAGTTTTTGATGACCAGGATTGTCAGAGACCCATCTTTACCTGTTCCTGACGCCTTCTAGATCAGAGCCTGCCTTACACTCGTTACAGTACTAACAAGCACGACCTGTGTCCCGACGTTGCTTTCCAATGTCAGAGAACTCGCTGATACAGGCTGTGAGGAGGCTACAGTCTAGGGGGCAACTCCCTCCTATCACTTTGAATATTCGGCTATCGGTATGTTTTTTAAAAGCACGGTCCATTCTTTAACACACTCCTTCGACAATGCTGCCCCCATGCATTTATCATCTCTCATCTCTCGATGCCTGAGAAAGAAAGATGAAATCAACACCTGCTTCTGGTTGAACAGCTCAGATCAGGAATGGCCCCAGGCGTGAAGTAGGAAGCTTGCTGGCTCAGGCGGCGAGGCCCGCGGACCGCACAGCCCAACGGCCTGCGAGGCCTGCGACTGTTCTCGGTTCTGAAATTAGTACTTTCAGGCAACAGAAGGAGAGGATGCCTCTTCCTCCTGTCCTACAAACTTATCTTGAAAACATGTTGGGTTGTTTCGTGGTGACAGAAAGTCTGGCCATTGTATCAGCTACTCAGTAAAAAAGAGATAATCAGAATGTTAATAACAACCCTGTTTAACAGCATTAGTTGAGTAATAATCCCATCACTAGTGCTGCTGTGTCTCCCTCACTGCCACCAAAAAGGGCAGGCTCCGTAGTACGTGTTCCAACCGTCTAAAATGTCACACATGCACTTTAATGTATACGTGGTGTATCTGACGGAATGGTCAATATTTATCTCATTTTGTCAAGGATGAAGGAAGGCGATGAAAAAACATGCATTCACGATATTCACACTACGGGAACTGACTACAAAATGAATACACGTTTCCATGTTTTAGAAGCAAAGTGTATACTTACGAGAGAAAGATTTGGGAATTATTGCATGAAAATCCCTAAAGCCATCAGCCCCATATGCAACTGCAATAAAGAAGCAAAAAGAAAGAAAGCTGGGTTGTGATACTGTTAGACAGACATAGTAAGAGTTTAAAAGAAAGCATTATTATTATTTTTTTTAAAAAAGAAAGCATTATTGCTCAAAGCCATTATTTAGCAAGTGATCAGCTACTGCTGGCCCTCAAACAGCTGAAAAGGCAACGGTGACTGCTCAGGACTGCGGTTCCCACAGGTCTGCGCTCATATCACAGTGTTGGGAGCAACATCTGGTGTGTTAGACATCTCAGGGGAGTGACCCAGACCATTCTAGAACAATGGGGAAGCTCTCAGCAGAACTGGTGCGAACAGGTCCAAGATGCAGTGTCTCCTGGGAAGCCCTCCTCCTCCCCAAAGCCGTGTGCTCCTTCAGGGCGGACGGCACAGCATGTTCTACACCCAGCTTTTTCTTAGAAAGTGTTCACAGAAATTAGAGAAGGTTCATGCGACACCCTGAGTGAGTGGGGGGAAAATTAGTGTTTGCGCCTCCCTCGGTGAGAGCTACTCAATTTCTGTGGGCGTTCCTTATCAGCTACCCTCAAAAATGTTATCACCGCCTCGAATCTTCAAGTTCTTGTTCTGTTTTATAGGTCAGAGCTTCCCAGAGTGTGCCTGTGCCCTCAGACGTAGTGGCTGCCACGCATGCACACGCACGCGAAGCTTCTCTCCACACGTGCCATCACAGTGACTGTCAGTTACGTGTACAGCGTGGCTGTGGGGTTGAACATGATGGGCGAACTACTGAACTGGCAGAGTGCAGACCACGGCGCCCTCAGGCTTACTGGGCTCGGCCTGAGCCCGTCTTTCCCCAACATACCTGACCACAGACCCTCCCCTACCCCCGTGAAAAATGTATTACAGATTGGGATAATGGGCAGACGCAATGTGAGAAACACTTCTCAAGCTGTTGCTTCATCGTTTCCTAACAAACACTTAGCCTTCTACTCCCATTGTCCCTGGATCGTGCAAACCTCACAGGGACAGTCACTGCCGTGGGTCTCGCCAATCAGAGCTGTCATCAGTTGGTCTGCCCAGGTGCTCACGTGCTGGGGGGCCACAGACGGCCAGCACCGTGATGCCCACCGCATGGTGACCATCGCAGCTTGCTCGACTTCCCTCAGATCCAACCCTTTATATCAACTTTTTGAACCTCAGTTGCTCAGGGTCATGGAGGCACAACCATCTCAGATAATGGAGAAAAGGCAGAGATGCTTTAACAGCTCAGTATTCCCTTTTTCAAAACTGGGGCATTACAATGTATGACCTAATACAAAATGCTCTGAGTCCATGAGGTCACCGCCACAATTACTGCAGATGCTGTAGACACTGGGGCTTGGGTATGACGAGATTTGAAAGTCAGGCTTTAACATGCCCCTCAGCTCCGAGGCCGTAGGGTGTGCATGCATGTGCATGTGTGTGTGTGCGCGCGCGCATGTGTGTGCATGTGCATGTGTGTGTGTGTGTGTGCGCGCGCGTCTGTGCATGTGTGTGTGCGCGTGTGCGTGTGCGTGCACGCGTGTGTGTGTGCGTGCGTGTGTGTGCATGTGCATGTGTGTGCGTGCGTGTGCGTGCATGTGCATGTGTGTGTGCGCGTGCGCGTGTGCGCGTGTGTGAGCTCAGCACTGGAGGTTGGGGAGCTCATGGTCACTGGTAAACCAACAAGCTAAGGGGCCACGGGGTCAGATGTAAGGAAAGTGCCTAAAAACTGTCTCACGGTTAGAAAAGGTGGACTGTGGGCGTCTTGGGTGGTTGAAATGTAAGCCTTGAAATACATAATTTTGTCATATTGTTTTCCATTTTACCCATTGCCATGTAATATAAATAATGTTACATCATTAGACATCAAATGTGAATCCTTTTCAGGAGTATCAGTTCTTTGCCTGGTATAATTCAAATTAACCTTTTAATTTTTTCCTTAAGATTTGATTCCCTAAACAGTCTGAAAAGTTTTAAAATACAAAACGTCGCAGTCGCTATGGAACCGCTCTGCCTCTCCATCGGGAGGGTCCTTATACACCACAGGGACAAGTGACAACTCACCCTGTCCTGTCCTGTCTTATTCTGTCCTGTCCCATCGTGGCCCGTCCCCTCCTGTCCCCTCCTGGCCTGTCCCGTCCTGTCCCGTCCCGTCCCGTCCCGTCCTGTCCCCTCCTGTCCTGTCCCGTCCTGCCCCGTCCTGTCCCGTCCTGTCCCCTCCTGTCCCGTCCCGTCCCATCCCGTCTGGATGACATGCCGGAGCCTCCTGTGGGAACTCTCCTGGCCTCAGTGGTCGCCTGGCTGGCCTTCTTCTCTCCCCACTGCACACCCACATCCAACTCGAGGTCCTCCTCCAGAGCCAGCTCTCCCCCGACCCCACAGGTGCAGATGCTGCTGCCCTCTGACCCACACGGTCACCTGTGTGGGCCTCCACAGCCAATTTCCCTCGAGTCCTTTTGTGACTCCTCTCTTCCTGTTACCCAGGCACACACAGCCCAGCACGTCCACGAAGCCGCTGCCTCACCCAGCGAAGCTCCTCGCCTGCCCACCACCTGGCACGTGCCGGGGGTGGGGGGTCTGCACCCGTGCCCCTTGCCATCGACCCTGCCATTTTCCTGAGATCGCCTCCTTCAAGACTGCCATTATGGGCCACATCTACTTCCAAAGTGCCCACGGTCTGCTCGGACATGAAAGTCCCAAGCCTTGTGTCACATCCTCTAGGACTGGTCACAATGGCCACGACTCTCAGCAGGTAATGCTATTCAGATAGTCGAATGGATGAACCTTCTGGAAAAGGCAAGACAAACCGAGCCCTCTCGCTACACTTCATTTGCAAACACCTTGGAGTTTCCCTTCCGCTGTGCGTACAATTATTTCCTACTAAGCGTCAGTCACAGGATGAGCGTGTTCTCCAGGTCCCAACAGACCTGTGTCCTGCACAGAGACAGGTGTCCTCCTGCCCAGGTAGAAACACCCACCTGTCCTCTGCAGGACCGCACAGCCCGCGGGCGCGGTCACTTTCCCGTCCTGGGAGGCCCCCTCAGGAACCCGCCCTCTCCCGACGCTGCGGTAGCCCTCCCGGCTCCCTTCCAGAATCCTTGGGGTGCAGGCCCCATTCTGAACTTGATGTGGTCTTGTGCCCAGTTCTGAGCTCAGATGAGAGGCTGCAGGTACGCGGCTCCCCATGTCCCCATGTCCCCCTCCCCTGATGACTCAGCCAACTCCTCACACCTGCTTTCTGCAGAGCCATCACATCTGAACAGAAACCCGTTTCCTCAGAAGTTACAAAGCATGTGGCGGAAAACGTTGTGTTTCGTATGTTGGTTACACAGCAAGGCTCCCAAGGAACTTGGTGCGTTTAGGCCAAGGGAATCCTGGGGACGTCACCCTGCCAGCTCCTCCCTCAGCGTGGGACTACGTCTGTTTACTGGCTTTCTGTTGGAGCAGGTCCTCTCTGCCTATGTCACGTCAAGGGTGGCTGCAGGTCAGAGGGCGGGGTCTCGCACTCGCTCTGCCTCCCACCAGCTGTGTGGGCAGGGTCAAGCGCCAACTACCCTGAGCCTCAGTTTCCCCTCCTATGGGAACAGTCATATCCATGTGGTCGGGCTCGCGTGTGGTTTCACGGTGACGCTTAGGAAGGCCCTGCTCTTTGGCAGCCCCTGCAGCTCTCTCCTGAGTGGGAGGCCACGGGCAGGTCAAGGAAACAGCCACCTTCTTGTCAGCACACACTCCACAGCCTGTGGGGTCAGCTACAGCCACTAACATCCACTGAGAGTTACAAACCAGGAAAGCAGCAGGGAGAACTCTGCAAGGCCGCTGCCGGGGACAAGTAAAGACAGACGCGTGTCCTTGGGAATGCTGCTGGCTCCCTGACACCCCGCCTCTCTGCAGGCCTCTCACCCCAAATACCCCTGGTGGGTTCTCACCTCCACATGGGAGTTTCCCTTACAGGGCTGCAGGCGAACTGCCGGGGATGGGACAATTCTGGTTGCTTCAAGAGGAACGTGACAAAGGTGGCCAAAGTCACACCACAGCTGTCAGGTGTGCCTCGCAGAGCAGACCACATACAGAAGCAAACAACAGCCCAATGAACAGATCAGGAAAAGCCGATTCCCGACCCTCTGGCGCGATCTAGGACAACCGGGGGAGTGTCCTGTTTGAGTTTATGTTTCATTACTACAATCTACTTTCCCCATTGACCTAAGTAAGACAGAAAAAGCCCCGATGGATAAGCCTACAGTTTAGAAAGGGAGACGCGGATGAGCGAAGGCCTCCATTCTGGGGTCATTTACAATCTTCCTGCACAGAGCCTCTGGGACACAGCTCACCACAATCGGGGGGTGACACACTCAACAGGCTCAAGGATTGGCTTAGGAGCATTTCCTGAATGCTACATCCTTCTTGCTTTTTCATTCTTTTTGAAGAAAAAATACTTTTTGTGTGTGTGTAGAAATCCTATTCACCTGTTCGAAAGACAGCAAGTATACAGAAGCAGACTTCTATATGATGAAATTTCTAAAATTCACCTCTCTGAAGATAAACACGAAGAGGAGAAAATGGAAAAAACAATAACAAAAACAGAGTGAGAAGGTTTAGTTCAAGCATTAAAAAAAGGGGAGAAGGAAAAAGGGACATTTTCAGGCAATAAGTAAGGGCTGGAGAAGTAATGACAAGACAGAAAGGTCTTGAGCCAGGGGAGGCCGACATAGCGCGGGGTCCTAGATGTCAGTGAAAACTGAAGTTGACTTGGTTTTTCCATTCCACTCCTTATTCCATTGAGGGGAACTGATTCTGGGTCACGCAGGTGAGAGAGGACACTCCACTAGGTCAGTCTGGCTGCAGGCAGGGGTGTGGACATGCTGACGGGCAGGGTGGCCTCCCGGGTGTGTGTGGACAGTCAGCCTGCAACGTGCGGGCCCTGTAAGGACAGGAGGGGACCAGGCGCGCTTTCCACGGTGAAGGTGTCTGTGTTCGCTTGCGACACTGAGAGGACGGGAACGACGGGCCCTGCAGGGCTGTGGGGCCGCCCAGCTCACCCGCCGCCCGAGTGTCTGCTGCGTGGGCCCCACAGCCGGCCCGCACCACGCCTGTGCATGCGCTCTGGCCGCGGTAGCTGCTCATGTTTAGATGTGGTTTTCCTGGCGGCTCTACTCTTCCCGGAGCACCGGGCGAGCTGCCGTTGTCAGTGCGAAAGGGACTTCGGCAGAGGAAGCATGGGAGGTGAAAGGCAGCCTTCTGACTGCTAAGCTCGCCCCAGCCTGCTGAGGTGTGGTGACTGTCACACATGGAGGAGGCACAGGAGATGCTGCTCCCGACTGAAAACGGGGAGGAGGCACAGAGAAAGGGCTGAGGGCTGCGAGCCGCATCGTGCAGCCCTCCCGCAGGCGCCGGGCCCGGGCCCCCGCCAGGCCCTACAGACACTCGGCCATTCCCGCCGGTCCCCACAGCTGGCCCTGTGTCAAGCCCCAGAGATTCCAGGAGCCCAGGCGCTGCTTCAGGGAGGCCAGAGATAAAGTAATCTCCCCCAGGACACGCAGAGGGTGGGTCCCCTGCAGTCCCTCCCTTCCAGAGGCTCGCAGGGGTCCCTCCAGAATTCCAAGCACACGGTGACTCAGCAAAGGAAAAGGAACAGTTTGTGCTGTACTGCCCCTCGTCCCCAAGCCCACAGCTCACTGTCCCCTGTCCCCGAGCCCACATCACACTGTCCCCTGTCCCCGAGCCCACAGCACACTGTCCCGTCCCCGAGCCCACAGCACACGGTCCCGTCCCCTGTCCCCGAGCCCACAGCTCACTGTCCCCTCGTCCCCGAGCTATAATGGAAGTGTTCGTGTGTTCGTGCTGAAACTTCTGGGGCTGCCAGTGACTTGACCACAGTATGAGGACATGACACCTACATCCTGGCTTTCCCATTTCTCCCTGTTCTCCTCCCAAAAGCACGTTTGTCAGGCAGCCGGCTGGGGGCTTGGGGTAGGGAAGACTGGAAGGTGGGAGACACCGCAGCGTGTCTGTCAAGCTGGCTGCAGAGGGAAGACGGGGCTGAGGTCGGAGGTGCGGCCGGGACGGAAGCATGTGGTTGGGTGGATGCATCTGGCCTGAATGCCAGGGCACGCGCATGTGCGCATGTGTGCGTGTGCGTGTGCGCGTGTGCACGCGTGTAAACGGCACACAGAGGCTGCTCTTGCTGCACACGTATTTATAAAGGCAGTTCAGTATAGACTCGAAGACACGGAGCCCTTCACTGGCATCACTCATTACTCAGCAGCCTCTGGGTTCCTGACACTTCTGTCAAAATCTCACATCTCTTGGGAAAAACCTCCAAATATCACACTTTTTTCCTAGTAGATGTCAGCTGTTTCTTAGGATTACAGTGTCTCAAAAAGTCCTGTCCTTCACTTAAGCAACATTTCTTTGAACTGAGGGAGGTTCCTCCCTTTCTTTCCCCTCTCTCTGGAGTTTTATGATTCAGCACCACTTCCTGGGAAATATGTGAAAAGAACCAGGGTAGCCCGTGCTCTCTCCTCATTTAGAATCCAAGCTGTGTGAGGCGCTGCCCACTTCTACGAGCAGGTACCGGGTGCCAGCCACTGTGTGACACACTTTCTATCCATCAGCAGCCTTCTTTCATCCCTGCAGCAATCCGTGAGGAAAACGGGACCCATTCTACAAGTGAGAGAGAGAGAAGGCTCAGAAATGTGGGTGACCTGCCGGGAACTGGGGGAGCAGGCACTCGGGCCCAAGTTCAAAAGGCTCCAGACCCCGTGTTTTCCAGCCCTGTGTGTCCACTGCTCCGGCTGTGCCACTCCAAGGCTGCCATATGCACCAAAGTGCCTGAAAGCCGAATGAAACATCGTGACTGAAGTTAGAATTTTATGGCCAAGGGCGCTAATGAGGAATCCTGCTCCGGCCATCGTCCCGGGGCTGAGCCGACTGGCAGACCCTCCAGTCCTCGCAGTTGATGAGTGTATTCAGCGAGGCCCTCTGCATACACCGCGGGACACATCATTCCACGAGTGACCTGCACTCCAGACGTGGCCCGCGTGTGGCTGTGAGGGCCGAGGGAGTCACAGGAAATCATACAAGGAGAATAAGCCCTCTGATCGCAGGACAGTGCAGCTAGGAGGGGCAGGAGGACAAGGACCCCCGGCAACCAGTAGCCTGGCCCGAGCTGGGGGACAGCATCAGGCCAGCGCCTGGCCCTCAGGAACACCAGCCTGCATCCACCCGGGGGGGAGCTTGGTAGGAGCGATGACCAGGTCTGGCCGCCCAGCCGGGCCAGAAGAAGGAACAGGGAATTCCCAGTGGAAATGCCGGACAGCCGCGTACCTGGCGGGACGCAGAGAGGGGCGAATGGCTCGACTCCAGAGGTCTCTGGAAGCTGAGAAGACATCCCTGCTGCGGGGGTAGTGGGGTGGGGATGGGCCAGGGCTCAGGATGGCGATGGCTGGGAGACAGGGATGCAGAGAGATGTCCCTAACACCACACAGGCCGAAAGACGGAAGCTGGGAGCCAGCGGGTGGTCTGGGCGGGATGGGATCATTGGCTCAGAGTCGGGAAGTCCTGTCTGAGGTGCTGGGCTCCTGAGGCAGAGACATGCACCCCAGGGCCTTCCATGGCCCGGTCCATCTGCAGTGGAGTCTGCAGTGGGCCCGCTGGTGGGAAACGCCAGGCTTTAGAGAAAAGCCACGCTGGCGATCGCCAGGCCTGCGTTCCCCAGAGCCCCAATGGTACACCCCGTCCTCTCCCCTGTCAGCCATTTGTCCTCCTCCCGCCTCGTCCAGATGCCCCCAGGAGGCAGGGCCCGAGAGGAGGGTTGTGACACGGCTGCCTGTGTGTCATATTGTAACTGGGTTTCCACATCCTCCTGGCTGTATTGTAAGAGGCCTAAAGAGGAACAAGGGTGAAGAATGAAATGTAGGAATGCAGGGAAAGAGGAAGCTGCCGCGACACCGGCCCAACCGAAATGCAAAGAATTATGGAGAAGTGACAGAAAGGGAAGCAAGAATCAGGAATTGCATTCGGTGGCTTAGCAGAGCGCGTGCGCACACGCTCACACTGACACTCGCACAGCCTTTCCTGCGTCTCAGAAAAGTCCTAAAGGGCATGATCTCAGCCTCCGCGGAGGGACAGGGATAAGGCTGCTTTGCCGTCCAGCTGGCTGGGCGGACACAGTCCAGTGACCCCTGCATGTCGGCCGTAAGTGGTACGAGAGCCAGAAATCCCTAGTGATTCCAGGAGGCCATTCTGTTATTTTCCTCCTGTGTTTAAAAAGCCAGAGTAAAAACATGGCGAAATTTCCTCGCATCATAATCAAAAATTTAATTTTAGGGCAGAGACAAAGAAAAAATGCACTAATGGAACAGAAATTATACGCATATCTTCAGGTAGATCTGCTTTGAAACCTCTAAATATCATTTTTAACAATGAAAGCAGGAAAAGCCCGAAATCTAGGGAAAAACGAGAAAGAAACTGTGAATTAACCGGTTTGCGGCATTTTCTGTTTGTGGAGATAACTGGCGGCAGAACTCGGAGGCAAAGACATTTCCAGCCCGGCAGTTTGGAGTTTGCTTAGAAAAAATTCCTTATCTCCTATTTTCACAGGCCTGTGGCAGAGGCGCGGGGGGCCCAGGCAAGGACGCCTTCCCGCGGCCACCTCCCCAGGTCTCCAAATTCAGATGGAAAGTTCCCTCACAGGCGCAGGTTTTTAAATTAATACACAGTTTTCCCTCTTCCTTATTTTGCAAGAGGAACACTGGCTACCCGAGGAAAATGACGGATTGCCTCTGGAAAGTTTCCATTTGAATGGTCCCTTCACAGAATTATTTCTTGCAGTTTATCCCTTGCAAGCAGACACATTCAAATTTGCCATGAATCTAAAACGGCCTGCTGAGCAGGGACTCCGGGTAGGGCAGTGGGTCTGGTGAGGGCTGTCCTGCATGGCGTTGTCCCCCCTCCTCCACCCCCATCTTTCTGTCCAGCCTCCCAGGTGGTGGTCGGCCAGTGCCCTGGCCACACCTCACATCTTCAACCCTTTGCCACTGCCCACGGATGGCACGGGCCCCAGAGCAGTTTCAACTTCAGTGCTCTTAGCTGAGATGCTGTCTGAGGGGGAAAGTGTGCTCTCATGGGCGCGGCCACTTCCCTGACAATCCAGGTCAGTCAAGTTCCGCTGGACAGAGGCTGCCGGTCAGAGGCTGCCCAGGAGAGAGGCGTGAGGCCCATCTCCACCCAGGCCCAGGCCCGCCCTCCTCCACACCCAGCGACTCCACCCTCCGGCTTCCTGGGTGAAAGTTCTAGATGACTCCATGCATGGCTCATGTCCCTGTCCCACCATGACGTTTGAGACACTGAAGTGTGACACTGACTGCTGCGGCCTGAGCGTGCCATGTAAAAGCAAGACACTTAACGTTTCCTACATAGATAAACTTGAGGTTACTTCTTCCAGAGGCTTTCACTGAGCACCTGCAGTGCCAACTCGGTGCCACGTCCTCCCCTGTGGCCACAGGCCTATAAAACAAGGGCACTGACTTACTTTTAACCAAAGGAGGGAAGAGCAGACACGCTAGACACAGCCACTGAAGGCCTGTGACCCAAAGCCCTGGAGTTCTTTTTTTCTCTGCTTTTGGCAAGTTGGTTTCTCACCTCTGGCTGTGTTCTTTCCTTTTTCCTGTCTAAAACAAGTGCATGGTAGCAAAGACCCCGCCTCGGGCACCGTATCACCCTACTGTCTCCTCAGCCTGCCTTTTACCCCTCCCTCGGGCGGGGGTAACCCAGAGCACCCGGTCAGCTGTGCCATTTACTTCCTTTCTGCCCCTGGCCGAGGCTGCAGGAAGGGCTGTGCTCACCCTCCACCGGCAGCTCTTGGCCAGTGGGGGGCACCATGCGTGCCCCCCTCCAGCACTCCCTGGAGGCTGGGGTGGGATAGAAGCCCAGTCCCCACAGAGGTGGCCGCAAACCTCTGCATTGCTTTTCTCTGTGTCTTTCTCCCCTGTCCCTCGGTCCGCTGTGCCTCCCCCGCCCCCACCCCAGGGTTACCTATTAGATGAAATGAACGGATCATGTGCTCACAGCACTCCTGCCCGTTGCCGTGGTGGGAAGCCAGGGTGCGAAAACCGCTGACCTCCCCAATATCCCAGGTAAGGGAGGCTGGATCGCGAAGCACCTGGTGTGTTCAGGTCCCAAGTTACAGACAAACACGGACAGAAGCCAGGGTGCGGGGTGGAAGGCTCTGCCTTCTCCGGACCCTTCTGTCATCGAGTTTTAATACAATTCCCACATCCTGGCTCTGGGACGAGTCTTCCAGTTTATAACAGAGGCTCCAGGAGAAACATGTAAAAGGGTTGTGGACACTTTTCAATAGATGAAAGTTTAGTAAGTTGCTAGGAGATTTAGAGATTCACTAACGAGAGACCCTTCGTGAAACATGACAAACCTGAAGACTGGTCATGGAGACAAAGGTGCACTGACTGGGCCCTTGTGGCAGTCACGGTTCCCACGGCCTCCGGAGCCACACGGGCCTGGTCTCACTCACGGCCAAGCTCCGGCACGTCCGGCCTCAGTGTCCCCACTGGAGGACTGGCTCCCATGGTGAGTCACTCCATTTGGTGACTTCAGAAAATCCCTCACGTTATGGCTGGAGATGAGACAAAAGGAGGCGGCAAACTTCTGATTCCACTCTCCCGTACAAACATTAGGCTGAACACGGCAGAACTTAAGCCTCTTAAGTTCAAATGCCAAGGAAAGAGGAAAAGCCAACAGACATATGCCCGGAGGGCCGCCAGACAGACATTCAGCCCATTCTGAGAGGCGTGGTGGTGATCAGAGAGATGGACAGTGTAACCCCTTTGCCCCATTCAGAATCACTAAACTTAAACATGCAAACTGGGAGAGATGAGCATCGTGGCCGACTCCCCTCCCCTTGACAGCACACACACCCACAATTCACACATCCATCTGCAGCCGTCGGTGGCGATAGGTCAAGGATGAGAAAGAAAGTAAAACTGGCCTCTGAGGCAACAAGCAAAAGAGAAGTAGAAAGCCTCTGAACTCCAATTCACACAGGCACTCGGCACGTCCCCCCACCCCACTCCTGGGGAGCTCCAGCGCCCTCGCCTGAAGCACGGTTGTGAAAATGACTCAATGGCTCCTTCTTAACACCCAGCAGATCTGAAGTTGCAAGTCAGAAAGGAGAGAAGGACTGAGGACACCACCCTGACAGACAAGAGGACGCAAAGCCTGGGTCATTCGGGGACAGTGGCATCTCTGCCCACAGTGACTTGTTCTGAAAGGAAGTCCCAAGCCCATACGGTCAGATGAAAGCACGTGTGCTTTCTGGCTACGTAGCTGCCATCTGTACCCTTAGGAAAGGCCTGGGAGAGACGGCCGGGTCCACTGGAGGCGTGAGAAACGTTTGCTGAAGGGATGAGCAAGCGAGCGAGCGAGCGAGCTGAGGGTACAGCCCCCCCCCCACCCGGGTTTAGAGTGTGCCCACACGTGGTCTCGCCGGAACGCCAGAGCTACTAGTTACAATAGTAAACTTCACTTAGGAAGAAAAGGTTCAAGCTATTCTAGAAACAATACCTGGGGCCCAGTAGGTTCTAGAAAAGGGTCCTTATCCAGCAAGGTTAAAAGACACCCCAAGTGAAATGGAGCAGGCCTGAGCAGTCTGGAAAATGTTGTCATGAGGAAGCACCCCGTCTCGTCCCCCCTCCATGTGCTAAATGACAAGCTGTGGCTGAGGTGGGCTGTGAACACGGGCTGTGGTCTCGAGTGTCAGCCCTGCACGCGGCCCAGATACCACGGGGTCACCGACCAGCCGGCTGAACACCTGGGCAGCAACGTGTTCCTCGTGGCTTTGTTTCTGTGCAGATGTCAATCTGGTCTCCACTGCATGCAAAATGCATAAATCTGAGGTAGGGGTCAAAGTTTGCTTCCCGGGTCCTGCTGCTGGGAAAGTAGATAATGGAGGGAATAAAGAACATTCTGAGATTCAAAACAGGAAATGGGTGAATTCAGTGCCCCTTCTGGGAAATGATGAAATGCAATGTGTTTGAACCTTAAGGTGTAATCATGCAGAACGCACTTTATCAAGGTTCTTAAGACATTTAATTTCACTTCATGATAAATGACTTTTTTTTTTTTAATTAAAGAACCCAACTAATAGAATGGTTAAGCCCACTCCCCTGCCATATCATAAAACTACAGGGAGCTCAGGTATTTTCTATTAGCAGACAATAAAAGAAGAGAAAGTACCTAATGGGTAGTTGTGAGGTGGCGAGTATTTCAGTCATCTCAAAGCTGAACTTACGAAGTTTATTGGTTGGTTTTGTCCAGAGATGTAATACACAGGTTGAATTAAACTACTAGAATCACGGTTACGACACCAGTCCCTCATGCTGGGAAGCATAGCTAGTATTTTTAAAAGCAGGTCTTCATCTCCAAGTGTGTAAGCCCAAAGTCCATGCTGCTCTCTGTTCACTGATCCTCAGGGGCCTAGGCACGGCCCAAGTGACACCAACTTTTTGCTCCCGTCTGAAACTCAGCATGCAGGGACTCAACGGCACTAACAGCTCTGCTCACCCCGAGAGTTCTTTTCACAGATTGGCACACAGAGCGGTTGTACAAATCGTACCCAAGATCTACATTTATGAGTAACCCATGCAAATGAGAGGGAATGAAAGAACAGAAGATGGTGGGAAATCTAACAGCGTAAATATTTTCACACTTCAGTGACACATTTCTAACGGTTACGAGTGAGGCAGTTATCGGCGCGTGGTGGAAGGCCACCAGCAGAGTCTGCTGCCGTAACGTGCTATCAGAGCCCAATTTGTCTCCCATCTGCCTGCCTCCCGGTCCAGCCCAAGGAGCGTCTCTCCAGCTGCAGAGTCACCTGCCAACAAACTCCCCCTCACCACTGGAGGACGACGATGGCAGGACTGGCTGGTGGGCTCCGAAACTTCACCTGTCTCACCTGTTCAGTTCACCCACTTCCCAGGTGGGCCTGAAAATCAGAGCTGGCTTCTATGCAATGAACACCAACGGAGGAGGTGGCAACAGCAGGGAGGAGGGGAGGTTTGCACTGCCTTCTGGACCAACAGAGACTGGCCTTGACAGCTGGGCTCTCCTAAAGGAGCTCGGCCCCGCGTGGGTCCCAGGGTTTCCTGCCACGCTCCCCTGGACGTGGTAGCACCCGCGTGTGGCTGCTCGGGGAGGAGGGGCAGCTGGCTCCAAGCCACGGGGTCGCCATTGGTGACTCAAACCCCGGGCTGCTGGCTGCAGGGCCCTCCCCAGGGCCACCCCCACTCACAGCTCTGCTCAAACACCTCAACCGACTTAGATATCATTTTTCTTTCTCACTTGGGTTCTTGTACCTAACTTGGGCTTTGCAAACCTACAGCTTTCTGAATGAATGTGTAAAAAAGATGCGCTGTCTCATTTCTATGCCTTGACTCAAACGTTGCATGGAGGGTCCCCTGTGCCCTGAACTTATTTTTTGTAGACCCTGTAACATTACTCAAAATATAAGAATGATCCCCTACATCTGACAGGGCTTCCACTAGGGCAATACACCTACACGATCTCATATGAAACAGAAGCCGTGGTTCAAACTAGCAATCACTCTTGGGGGTAAACTCTGCCGACGACCGCCACCCCAGTCCCCATCCCAGCCATGCGATGGCTGCCTCGGGAATGTGTTCACGGGATGCCTTTTCTGAGGTCAGACAGGACCTCCCTTGGCCCACGCGGAAACCAAAGCCACCTTCCAGCTTCCTTGGCCCACAGTTTTGTCCTCCCCCGTGATTCTCCTGCCTGTCTGTGAAAATTCTACCCATTCTTGAGGGGACAGAGCATGTGGTGTCTTCTAAACAGCCTACATGCTCTACACACTTTTCCTCAAAGCTGACTTTGCTCCTTGCGTGTTCTGTGGGTTTCTATTCTTCCACTGCAGTGTTTCTTCCCTGTGGGAAGGCCTGTGGGCCTGACTCACCCCCTGTATTCTCGCTTCATCACACGCCCACCAAACACTGCAAGGGTGAAGACAGCACATGCCACGATCCAACTGCCCTACCAGTGTCCTAAGGCCATTTAAAGTTCCACGCCAGGACTTTTCAGGGTCACGCTTGGTCTTTGGAAGGTAACCAGGATCACAAACAAGCAGACCTAACATCAAAAAGGGCAGCACCAGAGAGTCCAAAGAACAAAAGACTCAGGAAAGTTGGGTTCACACAAGCTGTGTGATTTGAAGATGCACTAATTAACCTCATAAATTTTATAACCAACCAGGAAGCCAAGAAGAAGTGTGGACGGCTAGAGGCCCATCGCCATCTCTGGCATCGTGTGGTCTGGGCACGGGCTGGGACCTTTCTCATCTGGGAAACAGAGCAGCGCTACCCCCAAGAGCTACGCCAGATAAACCACATGGCCAAGATCGGCACCCCCTATATCCCTCCAATCGATGCCCAGTTATGTCAGCCCAGAGTCACTCAGCACCCTAGGTGCCTGACCGGCACATGCTATTAAACAAGCGGGTACCATTACTGTGTAAAAGAACAAGTCACTTCCTGAAACTGTTTTGTGCCAACGACCTCAGGTTCTGTTGGGTTTACTTTTCTCCATGTCTACCTTCAGAAGGGTTGCCTGCCTGTAACCACATCTGCCTGGTGCTTCCATGTGTTCATTCCTGACACAAAATGGTGCCTGAGACCTTATGTCCTGTGGGCAGAGCCTGTGCAGGCACCATGGTGACGTCCATGGCTTTAAAACCACCACCTTCATGTTTGGATTTTGGTGCCACAGTAATGAGGAAGCAGCACCTTACAGAGGTGTTTTACCTCAAAGAACACGCCAAAAATAGCTGTTTCTCAAGGCATCTCTCTCTCTCTCTCTCTCTCTCTCTCTCTCTCTCTCTCTCTCTCGGAGGTGAGGATTTTGCTAACAGTCAATTTGTGGGGCATCTCATGAAATCCCTTGTCAGCAGTCTTTTTCTTTTTTCGGCTAGGGCGTCCACGGCTTCTGAAAAGTCAGACATGTCATTTCCAGTGGCAGCCATCAAGGACTTCAAAGACTTTATTTTTCTGAAAAGCCTCAAAAAATAAATTCCTTTCCCTATTTCTGAATCAACGATTTGGAAAGTATGGCCAACTGATGGGAAAGCAACAGACAGGTCTCTCTGACATGGGACTTCTCCTGGAAATGCCCCTGGCATAGCAGAGGAAAATCTTGTGATTCTAAATAAAGGAAAAAAACCGCACTGCATACTTTGATGATAATAAAATGTCTCTCCCTCTGCTGCAGGCCCCCTGTTTCTTGTGGACCTTAGAATGGGAGCTTTCCTGACCCAGGGAGTGGGGACCCGTCCCCAGCAGCAACACAGTATTGTCCTACCAGCCATGACAATGCATGGACTGTCACAGAGAGAACCATCCACACACCTCTTACTGGGAAACACACTTTCTACCTGATTTCTCTTTCACTTAAACTTTCTAAAACACCTCTCCACACCTGCATGTGAGGGAGCCATGAAATGATGCGACACCACACCAGACGTTTCAACTGAGCTCAGGAAATTCTGGATTTACAGAAGGACCAGTTTGTTTAAAGGCAACATTTCCACTTACAAAAGTAAAAATTAAACTCAACTGAAAATGGGACAGACACGCCACCTGCAAAGCTAGCCTCACGCGGAAAGCGATGAGGGTGAAGGGACATTCCAGTGGGAACGATGGCGGGTTTCTCTGCTTTTGCTTTATGTGTGCTGTGAGTTTTGCTCACTTTAAGGAACTCGCAGAAGCTTAGTTTTCAGTGGTTCAAAAAGCCCGGCTTTGACCTTCGTCCTGGCTTGCTGACGAACGATCCCAAACGTCTCCCTTTACACACGCTTGTGCTGACAGTGAGGCCAGTGGTCGCAGAGGGGTGGGGATCAGACGAGTGGAGGACTCAGAGGGCCATGCTTGCTAACTTCATCTTAAAAACAACAACAACAACAAAAACCAGACTATCTGATTTTTTCTTTTTTTAAAGGCTATGTTTTCAGCCAGGCACCTTGCAAAGAAGCTGAAATAAGCATCTCAAGGGAGGGCCTTGTCTCCTTCACCACTGTCCCTGCCTCTGGCACATACAGTTGTTCCAAAAGATCTTAACACGCTAATGTGAGACATTGCACCCAACATGACATGGTCGTTTGCAGACCCTGCTCTGAGGCTCAGACATGGAAGGGGCAGGCACACAATGAGTGGGGTATGTCTCACTAGCTGTTCCTGAGAACCTGACACATGTTCTTAGGGGACACAGGTCCGGGCACAGAGGTGACAGCTGAGTGTGTGCGCTTGCTCCGTGAGGCCCTTCAGAGCCAGAATGGTGATGGAGTTCAAAAGCACACCGAGCGTGTTTACCATCCATGTTTCATGAGCTCACAGAGGCGATTCCCACGGGATGGCCAAATCGGTTTTGGCGTGCCATCGTCCACCGCACCCTGAGGCAGACGTAGATTTGGACAGAGGCGGCTCGTTGGAGGCAGTGGCTGGGCTTCCTCCTTCACTTGCCTCCCCTGCCAACGCCAGTGTCACCCTGTGGGCGCCATGTTTTAGGGAGGACTTGGGCACACAGAACAATGCCCAGGAAGAGTGAGAACGGAGAGGAGAAGCAAAGCAGGTGTCTGGTCGTGTTTATGCTGTACTGGGGGAAATAAACACCAGCCAGGAGGCGGGGGTGTTCAGAGGACCTGAGGCAGCTGTCTCTTAGGTGTGAAGGGCCCTCACACCAAGAGAAAGTGTTGATACGGCAGGTGGCTGCAGGGGTGGCTCTAGACAGAAGCACATTGACTCCAAGCCTTTCCTAATAATCTGTGTCTCTCAAAACCTACAACAGGCATCCAAACAGGATGGCCCATCCCCTAGAAGGACGCTAAGGATTTACGCCCTGGCGCTTGTCACTGCTCCGCGGCTTCCATCTGGAATGTTCTGCGGGGGCGGGCATTGTCTGTACAGCAGCACAGCATTGGGCAAACACGCCGCACGCGCAGGTGGTTCTGTGGGCACTGGGGGTGGAGGCGCGTCCGTGTTAGAAGCTTTCCAAGATGCCTGTTGTTTCATCCACGAGCAGAAAGAAGCTCCAGTTCAATTCGCCTGTTCACTAGGGGGAGGGGCATTCGGGAAAAGCGGCCATGAATTCAATGCGTCAAGTTCAACATTTTCATTAAAACGAGCAGATGTTCAAACAGGCAGAATTGTCCGTGGGACGATTTACATTTCAGTTTTGTTTTTTCCCTCTTCACTGTTTTACTCTCTCCGCTCAGCTCTCCCTCCAGAAGGTAAACTCTTTGAGCTCCTGAATTTGTCTTTCCTGGGCTTAGTGGGGTGCCTGGGACGAGTAGATCTTTGTCAAGCCTTTGTCTCAGGAATCGGCCCCCCAAAGCCAGCTCGGTGCCCCTGGCTCTGGAATGCTGACACCACGGTGTGGAGCTAGCGTTCCTGGCGGTATTTGCAGCTCACTCAGCTTCTTGAGGGAACCAGTTCTTATCAGCGTGGACTCCCCAGGACATCTAGTCTAGTAGCTTGTATTGGACTCAGGCATCGCACTTTGCAGAGAAAATGGCTTGAGTTACATCTCAATACGCACTCAGATTTCTTGTCAGTTTGCAAGGCTGAATAGCATAAAACAAATTCGTAATATATACCTATGGGCTTTTTAATAAGAAGGTGAGTCCACGTGGGGCACGCTAATCCTTGCTGAGACCCCAGGATGCGGTTAATTGAGATTACTTGTCCCCTTAAGGGTCAGGGGAAAGTTAGACGGGGTGACCTTCACAGACTCTAGGCTGTAAAGCCAATTCTAATTGTACAGCAAAATGGAAAAATATTCATTTGTTTCATATTTTCCCATCTATATTTGACTTAATTTTTCAGATGACACATTTTATTTTTCCCCTCAACGGGGGAAGCCTTGCTCCCTGCCCTTCTGTTTTGATTATTTTCATCCGCTGGATGAAACGTTGCTTCCCGACTTCTAACTCCCTCCTGAGATGGTTTTCTATCTCTGCCTCCAGTCTTGTGAAGAGACACAAACAGGAGACGTGTCCTGCCCGCAAGGGTCTTGCAGTCTGGCCGTCCGCATCGTCTGGGCACAAGACCCCGAGGCAGCCCTGTGGCAGCTTATGTCTGAATGCCGGCGCGTGCTAGCGCTAAGAGTTCCCATTCTTTCTGCACAGGTGCACAAGAGTGCAAGCATTCTCCACGTGCTCAGATGAACTCAGGTAAATAGCTTGGCAGTTGTAAGATATGCGTCCTAGATCACAAAGGGTGGAAAGGTGAGATGCCGGCCACTGGCCCTCGTGGGTTGACAATGAGAAAAGGAACTTACAAATGCTGCTCAATGACTTCATCAAAGGTTCACGGGAAGGGACAAAGAATGAACACAGAGGTAGCTAAGAGGTGTGGCCGGTCCATCCAGCCAGACATGAGGAAATGCGGACAGTAAACACATGGCAAAGTGTTCATCCTTTCCAACTCAGTTAGGCAAATTCATGCATTTTTAAAGTCCCACTTTACACAGTGTGCACTGAGGAAAAAATGTACGATTGATTCAATGCACTCTGCCGGTGGGGACAGCGGAGCCCTGGGGGAGGCCCGCCCCCATCACAGTGGAGAAAGGCAGGCAGCTGAGACTTGAACCCACAACTTCTGCTTCAAAACCATCTACAACAAGCTGGGCTCCCTTCCAGAGGCGTTTTTTAGGGTGAATTGATAAGTCATCCCAAGAAGCAATTCCCACTACTTTATAATTGAACCTTGTTTTTGAACAAACCAGTGGCATTCCCCAGGTTAATTCAGCAATTTATTCAACAGTCTAGGTTCCAAATAGACAGCTGACTATTTCTAAAAGAAAAAGAAAATATTCAAAAGTATGTGCTCGGGGCTCTGAAGGACCAGCAGGTGGGAACTGCAGAGAAGGTGTGAGCGATGGAATAAATCCAGACCCCAGGACCAGCCCGGGCACACGCGCTCTGGGGGCGGAGTCCTCTAACTGCTGCTGTCACAGCACCACGCTCCACACTCACCAGGTGACCTGTACTCTCCACAGCCACAGCCAGCAGCCTTGTCACCACTGTGTGTTTTTCTGGTACAACCCCTGTACAAAGAAGTAGTTGTCACTGTCAACAAGTCCTGCACCAGGTGACCCCTAAGTCACTTAACAAGCAGCAAAAAGCAAGAGCTAGTGACCTGGGGACTGTGTGGCCGGCTCCTCCTGTCACAGCCATCTATCCTGCTACTTCAGGTGACCTGTCACACAGGATTGCGGCGCCTGGGGGTCCTGGGCAGCCTTTCCTTTGTGCCTCTGAGAAAGATCCATCCCTGGGCCAAAGGCTGCGTCCCTGGTCCTTGCACTCCAGCGGTATGATCTTAATGAAACTGCACACAAGATCAATATTGGAAGGAAGGAGGGGGGTGAGGGAGGGAGGGAGGGAGGGAGGGAGGGAGAGACTAAGACAGAGAGAGAGGGAGGAAAGAAAGACAGGAAGAAAGAAAGAAAAAAGATCCGAAGACAGTAACAGCCCAATCAAAGCCACAGTGCTGAACCTGTGAGTCTGAATCATGGTGTGCTCAGAAAACGCGGCGGCCACAAAAGTCCGCGCTACCTCCTTGAGCGCGAGAAGAGCCCTGCTTCGTGAGCACCGCGTGTCCCTCACACAGGAAGACTGAGGTCTGGGCCAGGGGGGGCCCGCCTGGGCTATCAGGACAGGGGTTTGAAGTGAAGCACCAGGCTGTTTCCTCAGGCTGCAGTGCAGGCAGCTTGCTGCTTCCCTTTGCCAAAAAAAACCCCCAAACACCCCCCCCTTTACCACCTCTGCTCCCCTGCTTCCTCAGGCTGCAGCAGCTTCTTCTATAAGAAGCTGTGGAGAGGCCTCATTGGGCACAACCTTTGCAAACAGTTTCGCACACGTGAGGGTGTCCATACTGATTTAGCACCTGTCCTGGCGGCGTTCTCCTGGAATGGCTCTATGTCCGTAAGCAGTTGCCTTGTTTCAAAAATTCAAATGGATGTAGCACCCCCAACAATTACCACAGGGCGTGCATGAAAATCAAACGAATGGATGAAGACTAAAGCTAATATCCGTCCGTATTAATTCAGCTCCTATGCTTTGGAAAATGAGTGTTTTCCAAGTTATGTTTTGTTTTAGTCTCGTTACTTTGTACTTAATCAAACACCTACAAGACCTGCAGTGAAAACAGAGCTACAGAAAATAAACCCAAATGATGTAAAAACGGGACTGGACCTAGCTTTTCTCTAAATCAAATATAGCCCAACATGAAAGAACTAAAAAGTAAATTTTCACGTTAGTTTTTGATGACAATTGAGAAACTTGTGAAGAGAAGCTGATTTAAAAACTACTTTAATGAGTTGATAAATGACTATCTCTGAGCTGAATTTCAGAAAAGATTAACCTAAAAACTTTTCTACAATATGATGACACGCTCTTCTACAGAACCCCTGAGCTGCGCCCCCACAGGTGGCTTCTGAACGCTGGAAATGTGGCCGAACTGAGATGTGGTGTGAGCACAAAATACTGTCAGAAACTCAGGACAAAAGAAGACTAAATACTCATTAATGATTGTTGATATTGAGTACATGTTTAAGGAATAATATTTTGGATAAACTGAGTTAAATAAAATATATTAAAATTAATCCCCCCCCCCCAGCCCATGCCATTTTTCTTTGTCTAATGTGGCTCTACTGGACTATTGAGAATTACAAATGTGACGTCATTCTATTTTCATGGGACTCAGCTACCTACAATATTTGATTCCCGTGTTTCCCAAACAAGCCCCAGAAGGGCTGCCTATCCTTCATCTAGGAAACCTCTGTCCCGAACAAGAACTGTCCGCAGTGGCTCTGCCTCCTGAGACACGGAGCCCGGCTGCCTGCCTGGGACAGGTGGGCCGGACCCAGACCTAACATTTACAGAGCACGCCTACATGGCGTTGCATGCACAGAACAGGCCGATTTTAAGGCAAGTTTCAGGAGACACCCCATCAGAAGTAAAAACAGTTACTGAAATGGGGCGGGGGGGGGGAAGCAACGAACCCTGAACAGAATTTTTAATACCCACAGCTACAAAGTCACACACAAAAATCACTCCTGAGACCATATATCAGCAATAATAGTACTGCTTTAAAGTCACGAGCAAATGCAGTGTTTATAATAACAAAATCACTCTGCCACCTCGTCAGGATTAAAACCACCTCACTTAAACCGCTGCCTTCTCTACTGAGCATGGATTTCACCAGACTGCTTCACCATCAACGCTGAGGTTACCTGGGTAGCAGCGACCCCAGACAACCGTTGTCATTATTTAACAGGCTGGTGGGACAACACAGTGAGTGCTCTGGGCGCGGAGGCAGAGCCATACTTTTACTGCTAGCAGCACAATTCTGCTGGATTCCAAGAAAAATAATAAACATAATCATACAGGTGCCTGCAGGGCTATAATAAAAGTCCTTTTCTCATTTCGGCAGGATTTCAGCACCAAATGAAGGGTGACAGTCCTTCACTCTGAAGAAGAGAACAGCCGCCTTGGCCACGTACTCTGTAACTGCAGCCAGGACCCCAGGTTGGATGTCTCCATCCATCACCCTGCACACCCCTCCCCTTCCCCCCGTGGGGAAAGGCTCCGGATGGTCATGCTTTCCGCAGAATCATGCCCAGGTGATTTCAGTGGAAAGCGGCAGCCTGTAGACCCCTCCCTGCAGGGAAGTGCTCTCCTGGCAGCAACCTTGCAAAGACACATCCTAGGCCTGCCACCCCAAGATGCCTGCGGCTGAACTCACTGTGAAAGCAGGGCAGACACGGGACTCTGTTCATCAAGTTGCCCAAGTGTCAGGTGCCTGGAGGCAGGGACGTGGCACAGCCTCCCTGTCCCTCAACAGTCATTAGCTTTTGACAGTTGCCCTGGCCACTTGCAGGTTGCCAAGCCCTTGCTGCGAATGTGTCTTAGTGAAGCCGCTGCATACACGGGGACGACGAAGAGGTGACCGTCTAGATCAGCGCACACATCTCAGGGTTGTATTTAATCCAGGGAACTCAAATTCTTCTCAAAGCACCAAGTTCAAGCCCATGTTTCAAAGGACGTCATGAGGCTAAAACTTTCCTGGAACAATGACTGTCACTTAGTAACATGTTAATGTCACGCAGACACGTCTTGCTTTGCATTTTAAAGGCTTCACACCAAAAATCACAGCAATAATAATAATGTCATCTTATAAATAAGACACAGAATCCTTTTCTAAGCACGCTCCCCAGCAACAAAGCTAAAATGCTCCAGAAGCTTTTATTTGTTCATAAAGAGTCTAGTTGGTCCGGTGTTCCCAGCTTGTGACATCAACAGCCATGAGTCCTTTGTCATCGACTCTTGTTGGACAACTTACCTTTACCCCGTACTGCCCAACGCCTCCCCAACAGGCTCACGCTCCCTTAACACCCCTCCATAAAACACCCACACCAAAAAAGTAATTCCTGCTCTCCACTGTGGCTGTCAAGTCATTGAAACTCTATTTAAGCCAGTGGTATGCTGGTCAACCAGCTCTCAAAAAAAAAAAAAAAAACTAAACAAAAAGCCCAATTGGTTGCATTTGCCAATTTCTGTGGTGTAAATCCGCCCAACTGCAGCTGCTTCAGGCTGCCAACAGCTGACCAGAGCACCACAGCTTCTCTGAATCACCACCAGTCCTCCCTGGCCCCAGCACGCCACCAACTTAGACACATCTCCTGAGCGCCCCAGGAGCTTCTGCTCCCCCAGTCCTAACCAGGCAAAAGGGTTACAGCTTAGGGCAGTGCTGTGGGAACTGTATGTAGTGCCTGCTGAGACCCCGGAGGACGGAGGACGCTGGGCTTATCTGGAAGGCACAGTCCTGGCCTTTTTTCAAACAGTCAGGAGCAGTGGGAACCAGCAGGGCTGCTGGGGGCAGGGGGATGGGAGGGGGGGGCGAGTGTAACTCCCCAGAGCAAGTGTTTTCACCTAATTGAACTGGTTCCATGGAAACAGCAGGGCCTCTGCTTAAACCTTTCTACTTTTGCATAAAAGGAGGGGGAGCTTTTTTTTTTCTGGGTTATATTTACACTTCCCAAATCAGAAAATGTCCTAACCAGATAGGAGGACAGGTGGCAACTGGCAACCACAGCTGAAAAACTTTTTTTTTTTCCATTTCTTTCTGAAACCCCATGTAGAAGGAAAGTTAACGACATGTCGGTTGGCTCTTTTATACACACAGCTAACTATTCTTTCAACACAGATGGAACAAAGCAGAAAAGAAAATTGGGACCCAAAACCTAAACAGGAAACAGTGTTTATCGACGCTGGTGGATAAAAATCTATATATTTTTTTATAAACCAATTAGGTACAACATGATCCAGAATTTATGAAGACAAGATGACACTGGTTTCTGTTTGTAAAAATAACAACTTTTCAAAATTCACATATGTCTTTGGGGACAGGAAGTTAAAACTAGAAACATAGTTAGAGATACCAGGATCTGAGTTTTGAAAAACACCTTTTCTGGTGCAGTTTTTCGATGGGTACTCTTTTTTTTTTTTTTTAATTCAAACATCAGGTTTTGGAACACACTGCCTATATTTAAAAAAAATGTTAGCTAACCTGCCACATACTGCCCCCCTGAAAGTGCAAAGCTCTCTGAGCCAGATGTGCTGAGCCACATGAGGACAACGGTGTTGAGGGGAAAGCGTGGGGCTTCAATCCCCATCCTCACTCGAGAAATATGTGGAGACATTTGGGGGGCATGATAGCCTGCCATGGGAGGGACGGTCTCAGCTAATGAAGGCCTCTCTTCCCCAAACACCAATTGTGCCCAAAATTCAGATGCAGCCTTAACTTGATGTTCTCTCTACTGTCCTACCAGCTGTCCACCTGAGAAAGCAACGCCACCATTCATTCATTCATTCATTCATTCATTTGGTCCACACACTTTGGACGCCTCTGGCTGCTGGGGAAATAGCAGTGAGCAAATCCCAGAGGATGCTTTCTATGTAAGTGGTGACAGGCACTGCTGTGAAGAGAAATGCCACGGGGTAAGGGCCGAGGGGACACTGCTATTTCGCATCGTGGGGTCAAGGACAGCCTCTCTTATGTGGGACTTCTCAATGAAGACTGAGTGCAGGCAGGGAGAGGGCCATGAGGACACCAGGGGGACGCCTTCCAGGCCAGGACACACACACCCACGCACACACCACACACACCGCACCAGTTTCTGTTTTCTCCCAGGGCTGTTTGGAAACTTCTGCCGCTGGCTCCCACCTGTCTACAGCTCACCCAACCCTAGTACAGGACGGTCCCCGATGCAGCCCACGGTCACTTATCTTAACTTCAGTACCAACACATCACCATGTTCTGCGAAGCTCATGAGTCCCAGATGCTTCGCACTGACCTACGAGATGGAGGCTTTTCCTTTTCAGTGGGAAGGAACAAACCTGCCGCATCACAGCCTCTCTTTTCAAAGCTGGAGAGCCTTAGAGGCAGGAAGAAGAATGTGTTTGCTGTGTCTCATGTTTTCTGGAAGTTCAGTCTCTCCAACTGGATCACTTGGCTTGCTTTACGTCATGGTGACAACATCTGCTGTCTTCACAAGGCATGTCCAACACAGAGACAGCGAATTGCAAGATGAAAACTAAAGAATTTTTTAAATGTCCTCTATCAAAACCATTGCAAGATACTTCAAACTACGAGCAGAAAGGAACTAAAATCGAGAGGTGAGCAAGAATCCAAATGGCATCTTGCAGTATTCCTCCAAGGGAAACGACAGTACTACACACCATGGCGCTCAGCAGCGCGCTACGTTGAGAGCCTCTCACAGCAGCTCCACGTCCCACTTGAGCAGGCATGAGCTCAGCTGCAGCCGAGGCTCAGATGCTGCTTAGATAACACTGCTCCCTCGCTAAAATGGGGTTTATCGGCTCTGAAGTGATGCCTTGCAAAGATAAAAGCAGCTTCCTCTAACTGCTGATTAGATAAGCAGGCTTAGCATCCGTACTCAAAGCCGGCTGCCCAATTTCCAAGCAGACCGGGTCCTCTGCCTTCTCTTTCCATCTCGGAAAAACTCCCCAGCATCTCCCCGCCCAGCCGCGGGCAAGCCCCACAGCCCTTCACGCACCCCAGCTTGTGTCCTGCCGAAAAGTTCACACGGCAGGTGAGGTGTGGCACGGGGACACCAGTTAAAAACGGATGGGTCCTCTTCCAGTTCCCGCTTCAGTCCTCGAACTCGCGACTGAGTGGACGGATTTTTACTTTGAGGGAATGGACCAAAAAAGAAAGTGGCTGTTTTTACACAATCATTTTCCTGGAATCCAAGGGAAATTAAACAGGGTTTCGTTGTTGTTGTTGTTTTCTACTTTTCTTTTTCTTTCCATTTTTTGCCAGGGTGAGTGCAACCCTGGTCAAACTATTCAAAGGGCAGGGCCCAAGCCGAGCTAATTCAGCGTGGAGAGTGCCACCTGGCTCTAAGCACCGCCCGCGAGATGCCACCTACAGTGTGACTGGAGGAACTACCCATGAAGGGAGGGCATCGCCTCCCAACTCTGGGGCGTCACGGAGCGCAGAGGCAGAGGCAGCCCAGGCTAGAACACGCAAGTTATCGCCCCCCCGCTCAAGCGCGCCAGCCCTCACGTGTCCCTCCGCGTGAGAGGACGTAGCGCCCAGGGTCACCCCGCGGACCCCTCCGCGCCTGCGTGAACCTTCTTCCTAGCTCCGTCCTGCAGCGTCGCCGAGCGCCTGGCCTGGGGCTTCCCGTGGCTTCTGCTCTAATGCTCAGCTTTCTCAGGGGGCCCAGCTGGGCGTCCTGCCCCCACTCCTTATCTCTGCTCTCGCCCTCTGTCCTCCACTCCAGCCACCAAACCCCCTTCCTGCCAGCCTTCTCCATTTCAAGGCATGGGTGGGGGCCTCCTGGGTCTGCAGCCTGTCCTGTGTCTAGGGCCAGCCACCCCCACCCCCAGCCGCACCCGCAGCCCCTCCTGTGCATTGGGGTGCACCTCCAGGCCTGGGTGTCGCAGCTAGCTTTAAGAGCTCCAGGATCCTTGCTGCATGTGGGGACATGGGACCCATACAAGCAAAGGGAGGGTGAGGCAGTAATGGACAAAAACACCATGCTCTCAAGAAAGAAGAAATGTGAGGATTGTTGAGTAAAGGAAGAAAATCACCAAGGTTTGGGTTTTTTATACACAATGCTTATCTGTCCTTCATACACCGATCCTGACATTATTCCCACATACGCCGCTTTTAAGAGCCTCCAGTCAACAGCTGTCTGCAGAAATCTTGACCCGTTTTCCACGTTTCTGGTATGGGCGCCGCCACTGGCTGAGGAAGCCTGGGGTTGCCTCACCAGGTCACTGAGTACACCCTTTGCTCTAAGCAGTTTCATACACAACCACTTCAGAGAGGTGAGCCGTCTCTCATTTTTAAAGAGACCACTTCAGAAGAACCAGCTATCATCTCATTAAGCGGGCGGTCTGATGACTAATTCCCTCATTTCCAGGAGACTGTCTTTTCTGTCTAACTTGAGCCTTTCCAACTGCTCCCTTTTATTCAGAAGAAAATGGGGCCAAATTAGGGCTGTGGCCTGGACTTGGTCTCATTGCTCTGACACCTGTCTTCCCATTTTTTTTCTTTTTCTTTAAATCCAGGCGACCATATTTCTACCCAGTCCTGTGGGTGTTCCTTCAACAGTGGGTGAAACAAAGAGGTGACAACCGTTAAGGACTCTCATTCTGGGAATGACCCACCTCTCAGTATGAACACCACCCGCCCTGTCCTAGGGGGCTAATTTCTACCATTTCCCACCAATTCGTTCATTGCTTATGGGGACGGTCTCCTGCTTGAGATTAGATTTGTATCTAGCTCATAGCTTTTCAAAGCATTCTTTGTCTCTTTCTAAACCAGACATGCCCTGTGGTCTATTACTACCGGGTATTTTCCCACCTTTTCCCACCTGCTGGCCTCTCACCATCTCTCCCTGATATTTCCACAGAAACAGCGAGCACTCTTGATGTTCTCTCGGGTCTGGTGGTGGCCAGGCCTTTACATTAATCTCCCTCTTGGTCTTGCCCTAGTCTAAGTAACGCCCTCTTGCTCTTCTTAGCTGTTTTCAGTTTGCTTATTCTATGGATCACTTTTTTTTTTTAATTCCAATAATAAATTCCTCCTCCATCCTGGGGGCTACATGTTACCTATTTTCTTTCCTTTATCTCAAGTGAAACTATACTAGGTTCCTTTACCCTTTCCATAAAAGATCTGTTTTTGCACAAGTTGCGGTTTTTTTCTGCCTTTTACTGCCCTCTTTATGTCTTTGTTACTCTGTCATCAGCAAAGCATGTTTCCATTGTTTCCATTTAACCCCGGAAGCCATTCTGTGGGATGTGTTTTGTCACTTTCTTTGCCACTTTAAAATGAGGAAACTGAGGCTGAGAGGCGTGGCCAGGGAGGGGCTGGACTTGGCCCGTCCACAGAAGGCGCGGCCCCGCCCCTCTGCCGGCCCCGCCCCCTTCGCGCCGCCTGAGTCCCCGGGGCGCTTCCTGTTCCTGCTTCGCTACTTCTGCGAGGGAGGGGCTGCGTCTTGCTGCTTCCTGTTGTTTGTCTTCTGACACTGCTTTGCTCTCTGACTTCTTCCCGGGATGATGAAATACGGCCTCAAATGTGTCGCCTTTACTTTTCATTTACTGACTCCCCTCTTTTTACATTGTCTCCTGCTGCTAGCTCCATACTGCGTTTGCTTCATGCTACATGTTATACATCAAGTATGCAATGAGCTACCTGTCACCACGTATTTGCGCTACCTCCCTTCAAAAACCACAAAGGACGGTCTCTAAAGCTTAGGTGCGGTGAAGAGTGTGGACCTCCTTGACGCCTCTTTCCACCGTCTGCTGTGGTCCGTCCTCCACGCATTGTCTTGCCTCCTCAAGCCTCTCCCCATCCGGTGCCTGCGCATCTCCTGTGTTTCTGCACTTCCTGGGCTTCCGGGCAACGCTGGCCTCCAGGCCAAGTAAGAGTGTTTGCCTCTGAAACAGTGTTCCAGCGCCCACTTCAAATGGTACCCATATGGCGACATCAACCAACAGTTCCAAACCAACAAAAAGGGTTTCCCAGTGTTTTAAATTTCACTACTCTAAAGTTCATGTTTTAATAAACTTTATCCGGAAAAGAGAAATAGACTGAAAATCACATCACAGAGCAAGGGAGCAGTGGGAGGAGGCCACAGGGAATGACGGGCCAGCCCCCACCCCAAGCCACACCTGCACAGGGGCCTGTCAGCACCCGGAGCGCAAATCCTCACCCAGAGGACGCAGTCTGGGAGCAGTTAGCTGGTGCCTCTTACAAGGGCAAATAAAAAATGTGACGTTCATGAGGGGAGACTTAATGAGAGTATTGTGAAGGCATTTCTAAAATGGTTTGCTACCTATTCCAGGCGACCTGTGCACTGTCCTCTACTCTCCAGGAATCAGCCTGATCTTCAGTTCCCTAAGGGATGTCACGGCGACCCTGGCTCCCAGGCTGCAGGGGACTTCAGGGACAGCTCCCAGGTTTCTTCACAATGGCCCTCAAACCTTAGCTCTGATGTCTGAGCTCTCCGTTCACTTCAGTGGTTAGTGGATACATAACCACACCATTTCTCCTGGCCCTGGGTCCCTGAGCCCCTCACGCCGTGTCCCAGGAGAGTTATGAGCACCTGTGTGTTAACGTGAACAATCCAGAGAGCAGCACCCATCTCACTGGTTGCCCCAGGGACTAAAAAATGAGACAACATAGGATCACCCCAACTTTAACTATTCATATACCACCTTTATCCCATATATATACCATCATGGGCTCATTTTTCTTTGAATTTGAGAGAAATCTTTGTAGCAGTAGGGTATGATTAAAAAGCATCACTTGCAATAAACAGAAGACAACCTTAAAAATAAATGCATCAATTACAATAAAACACACTCTCCTGTATCCCAGCCCTGAAATGATATGTGCAGAACAGAGCAGAAAATCCTCAAATCCTTCTCTCCTACCTCCTCTCTGACACATACAGCCTTTTTCCAACAGGGACAAAGAATTCAGAAATGTTCTTGTTTTCTTGGCTCATCTACATCAAATGGCTTTAGTCACCACCCTTGTCTGTTGATATAATTAATTGTATTATAAAAATAAAATAAATAAAATAAAAAAAGAACCATTGTACCCAGAGTCTACTTGGTTTCTAAGATGCATGAGCACACAACATAAGCTACAGCTGTTACATCAGGACGTCCTTCAGAAAGGTCACGTGCTATCTCATAACCCTGAGACTTTCGCAGATGCTGCCTCCTGGGGGGCTGGGGCTTATACAGCCGGTCAACCTATGCACCCATTCTGCCTCATTTCTACCTGGGTGCCATTCATGGTATTTTTTTGTGTGTGCAAATAAGTGGCTGTCAGTATCAGTTTTTTTCCTTTAAAAAGAAAAAACATAGGTATTTCAAGAACTGTTGACTTATTGGCTCATGAGAACACAGCACAATGAAGTGCAAACTAGTCTTTGAGTCAGAAATTGAGTCTAATTCTGACTCTGCTCTTTGAGCTCAGGTAGTTTCCTGAACTTCTTTCTCTGTGTCTGTTTTCTTACACTAAAGATGGTGGACTAAGTTTTATCATGTGAGCCATAGCATATGCGTCAGTAGCCAGGGGAGGGACTGTGGACACCAACCCTTTATGGAAAAGGCAGATGAAAGTATGTAAATGCATGCTGACTGAGCCCACCTAGATTTAGTTCTAACATTAAAAATTTTCTACCTATCAAATGTTCTATTTTCAGTGAAATTTGACATTTCAGAACTAGAGATGGGAGGGATAAAATCAAATGGGCAGATTAGCTCCTTCTAACCCAAAGCTCTAAAAAGCAATAGTCCTGCTGCCAGCACACATCAATGCACAATTTTCACTCTCTACAATCCGTAAACTTGGATGTTCCTGCAGAGCACTGAGGGCAGGAGATAGAGCTGGCGAGGTGACTGCCCATGGCAGGGACACTCCTCAGGTCTGCCCCCTGGCCCCCATGTGGTCTCACGGCTGCATTCACCTGTGGGCATCTATCCTCCTCAGACAAGAGGGCCCCCTCCTGCTGACCTTTAGTCTATTTCCTCAGCATGGTGGTTGAGGGGAAACTGCAGATAGAAGGACTCATGTCACCTACTCACTGTCTTTGGAAGGACAGAGAGACAAAGGTCTCATAGGAACAGACTCTATGACTGCCAGCTCACAGGCAACCCGACTCACCCACTCCTCTCTCACTCTTGGAGTTCTGCTGTCCTCCAGACGTGGTGGAAAGGTCTTCGGGGACAGGCATGGGCTCATCGCCATCGTCTGCAGTGTCACTTACTGGAGGGCTTTCCTTCCCTGAGGAGACAAGTAGGAGCTTGAGTTTCCGGAGGCACGGTCACCGCTGAGGACGGTGGTCCCTCCTGAGGGCAGTGGTCACTGGGGATGGACCAGCAGGGGGCCCGAGGCGCCTGGGCCTCCCCTTGGCTTGGATTGGGAGGAGAGCACAAGGAGGCAGTGACTGAATTGAGTTAATGCTTCTCTGTGGGGATTAAAATCCATTTTCCTTTTTATAAAAGAATGGCACTGTCACACCAAAAAACGAGAGAACATAGATGTGCAAAAGGAAAAAGATTATATAAACTACCTGCGATCTTAGAGATTAGCACTATTAAAATCATGGCACATGTGTGTGTACACATCTACACATATTTATATATTATAGATAATATTGGTGGCGTATTTTCTTCATCAAAAGTCTTTTAGACATTCTCATGAACACTTTTCCCTACAGCACCTGTGTAATCTCCACCGCATGGCTACACTAGGATCTATTTAAATCCTGTTTCTCTCTTTGAACTTATATTGTTTTCATTGTTTTTAGTTTTTATTAAACCACCCTGTGGTGAGCATCGTAATAGCCAGCCTTGGCGTGTGGTATGTCACCATGGTGTGAATCCCCAGAAGTTGTGTGCCGGGCATCTGAGGCTCCTTGTACGCTGTGCCGATCTGTTTTCCTGGAAGGCAGTCCCAGTTTACACTCCACGCCGGCTTCACCACACCGCGCGTGAATTTGTTTCTAAGGTCAGCAGGCTGGGCACCCTGCTCAGAGCTCCACATCCCGGGTCTCTTCCGTTCTTGTCGGGAAATACTTTGGCAGCTACCTAATTCAATTGTAGTTGGTGGAGGAGGGAAGCTCGGGAAGAGAACCATCAGGGAACCCAGGCCCCGGGACCACGGTTCCCTTCTCTCACACACAGAAAGCCTGCCAACAAAACCCTTTGAAACGGGAAAATAAAATGTAATCCTCACTACCACAAAGTAGGGTTTACCAAGTGAAACAGGGCTTTTCAAGATGCCTGTATCTGTTCTGAGTGAACAATGAAAACTGAGTTTAGCCACCTCCCAGAATCCAACCGTGGGAAGGCATGGCTGGTAGAAAAATGCTCTTTTTCCTTGGAAACTATAACTCCTTTATCTTCCAATAACCTAGAAGACCTAATTTACCATTTAGTTAGGAGACCTAAACTGCATGCAAGAAACAGCTGGCGAGGCCCTATGTTGATGCAAAGTAACCTTTAGAGCTGCTGGAGAAGACCCGTTGGGATTAAGATCCTACAGGAAGGTGACTAGAAAAGTGACAGACTGGCGTGGCCTGTTTGCTGGTTGGGTGGGCAACATGGCTCCATGGACAAGAGGGTCCCCCCCAGGCTCGCGGGCGTGTGCCCCGATGATGAGGGAAGGGTTGTCGTGCCCAGAAAACCATGGCTAAGTAGAATGTGGAAAGCTATTGTTTGTTTGAATAAAGTGCCTGCAGGAGCAACACGACAGAGGACTGGCAAGACCAGAGCAAGCGTCCCCATCGTGTGACATGACCCTTCTGGGGTAATTTAAAGTGGATCCTGCACAGACATTCTCTAGAAAACACGTCCCCGTGGAACATTCCGGCTTAGCTGTGATGACCGCAATTGGCCTATTTTCAGAAAGAGCATTATGGGGGTTATTTGGAGAGCCAATGCAAGATGAATAGTTAAAGTTGGGCATCATTATGAGAATTTCCCAAGGAAACACAAAAGGCCAGAGAGAAGCTGTTCGAAAGTGCTGGTGTCACACTAAAGCGTGGTAGCAGTGCATACGTCACCATTTTCACTGCCCTAAATAGAAGAATTTTTCACCTGTTTTATAAATGGGGGAAATTCTGGATACAAGAATGCAAGAGGCATATGGGCCATTTTACTTTTTCTTAGGATTGTCTAGAGCAGGGTTTGCAAACTTTTGAGATGGAAGAGCCAATCCTGTCCCTCACAACAATATAAAAATTATTCAAGAGCCATAAAACAAATGAAGTCATCATTATGTGAATAATATCCTTTAAAATTTTTATAAATGAAACTATGATAGTTTTATTTTCATTTTCAATTTTACTTCAGAGCCACATGTACGTCCCCAAAGAGCCGCATGTGGCTCATGAGCTGCAGTTTGCCAAAACCCTAGTCTAGAGTAATGGCTTTCAAACTTCAAGGGCTTCAAGGAGGTGGTCAAT
>NW_017731541.1:1242584-1262175 GCF_001890085.2 Hipposideros armiger | reverse complement strand
GTAAGAATAATCTTACACAAAACTTCGATGTAAAGTGGGGACTCCGCATGGTGGGGAGGCTGCAATATCAGAGACCCAGGTCACTTGTTTCTCAAAGACCCTCTGAGGAACCCCCACAGGACAGACAGCTGGGATCCCTCCTTGGTCCAGCAAACTGACCAGATGATGAAATGTGCCGAGTTGTGGGGTGTGCACATGCGTCTTTGTGATCTCCCAGCTGCCATTATTAGGGAGCAGGAGTGAGAGGTTGAGCAGCTAAGCTTTACGAACCCATTTTCTTATTGTGATCTTCCCTGTGACGCCTTTGGGGCACTCCAGGACACTCTGGGACCCATTTATTGAACAGCTCTGAGGGCTGGAACCCAGGGGTGAAGCACCATAAAACATCAGGACGTATCCGAAGAAGGCATGTCGTCTCTCTGCTCAATTCATGCTAATATCCATCCAAATACATCTTGATTGATTTCTAAAAAAGTATCGGCCTGATCATTTTATTAGGGAACAAGATCAATTAGATCTTGTTAAGGCACCAGAATAGCGGACATGCCACCTCCGCCTGGTCGGGCTCCGGCACTGATCCGAGAGCCACCTCTCGTTCCAGGGCCCCTCACCTCCCAGCTCAGTCCTTCCACTGTGTTCTAAGTGGGGGAGGAAAAGGAATAATGAAAACAGTGGGCATCATGATTCTAAAACCCGTGGGCCAGACTGGTCGATAGGAGCCCCCTGCCAAAGGGAACCCTGGGGAGCAGGGAAATGAAACATTAGTCTCGGAGTGCACAGTGGCCTTGGTAATGAGTCAGGACTGGGAGAGAGCCGAGTGAGAGAGCCTCCCATTCCCTCCAAGGGCTCGGCTGTGCTTCAACCTGGCCTGGCCTTACTCAGCGATAGTGTTTAAGAGGTCATCCATCTGATTTGCCTAAAAGCCCCCGAAGTCTGAGCAGTGGCTGCTGAGACATTAGTCGTGCCCATGAGCCTTCCACTCAGTCGCCCAGGATGCTTTCTCGGCTGGAGGTTTCCACCATGACCACTCGCCACTTCATGGAAACCTTTGCGATAGGCAAAAATACCTTTATGGTAGATTTTAAACAAAGTTGCCCAGTTAACCATTCAAAGTGCAAAACCACAGAAAGACTACAAAAGTCAACACATACCAAATAGTAACACAACGTGACTAGAGGTGAGCTCAGCTGGGATATTTTATAGTACCAACGAGGTAGTTCTTCACCAATTCTGAGACTGATGGGAACATGGAATGAGTCACGTATTGAATACTCCTTCCAGAGTAAAATGAGGCTAAAAGCCATGATTTTGGCTTAGTGCACAGGGTTGTCATGAGGATAAAATAATAGTGTGTGTGGATGTTAATATGCTAACTAAGCTGGGAGGACCATTTTGTGAAGTGACATACTATACGAGCACAAGGAATGTATAGCAGCACGCGTCCACACTTCCCCTAGTGCGTGGGCAATGACACACAGACGCACAGAAGAGTACACAGCAAGAAATCAAATATTCAAATGAAATATTTTAGGAGGTGCAATATAATTTCCCTTAGTTAGAAAAATGAAAGAAACTTGTTGCCAATTTATATTTAATTAACCTACTGCCTGTGTTTCAAATAAAGCATTACCTGTGAGAAGTGTTTGGGGTAAATCAGATGAGAAAATTGTATAATTAGCTTATCAGCAGCAAGCAAAGAATTTCTCAAGAAGGCTATACTGCACCCAACAAAGTTTTGTGATTCCTGGTCGCCCAAATGCATGAGGGTTTGTACGTACAATTACACAGCTGAACATAATTCCTGGGGGTAAATAAACTTCCAACTCTATGGAAGATTGGAGAAGTTGGCGCGCCAGCGTCCAGATCCCCAGCGCATGTCTGGCTCCCTATGAGGCTTCTTCTCAGTTACTGAAATTCTCAGACTCTCAGCTCCCTGCCAATTGAAGATGGTGTGCGGACCTTCTCCACCGGTTCTTGCGAAGTTGAAATGAGGACAACGCTTAGGTGGGTGATTGGTGAGCGTAAAGCACTCAATGTGCTTTTGACTAACTCGACTAGCACTTTTATGGATACCTCAGTAGATGAGCTGAGTTTCCCTAAGCAGACTGCCTGTGACCACATGTCCCAGCAAACATCACGAATACCACTAAGAAAACATCCGATATAGCCTTAGGGTCATAGGAGCCCAAGGGAACTCAACCAACCGGCTCCGGTCCCTCATTTGGCAGATGACACTGCAGTATTCCAGGAGGGAAGGACCACTGTCTCAGGTCCCATCGTTGGGGACACAGATGGGACGCTGATAGAGGTCTGTCAACACTTTCCACCTTCACTGTCCCACAGGCTGGCTCTTCCCTTAGACATCAAAACAAAAGTCCAGAATAAAACAGATTCTGGAAAGACTGCCGAAGAACAAAAAGAAAAGAAAAACACCTTACCAAGAAAATGGATGAAGTGTGCCCTAAAGGAGGGAACAGCTTGCTTTAGGTGGACCCTCCTCCAAGCCTATTCAGTGCCATTGTCCCAAACCAGTGGGTGCAAGTCACTGCACGTTTACTGGGTGTCTGCTATCCACAAGACACCGTAAACCCAGGCTCAGCCCACATTTAGGATAAACCCCAGGGAAGAAAGAGCAGGTGGTTTCAAAAAGTCAGATGAAGTCTGTTTTTCAACTGAGTATTCTACATATATCAGGTTGACCCCTATGAAATTGCTGATAGAGGAATTTTTTTTGTTTTACCTATGAAAGTGGCAATTTCATAGGGTTCAACTTAGAAAAACCTATTTTTTTCTTTCCTGTGGACAGAAGATAACATCGAATAATTTTATGGCAAAAGAGGATAATTCAGTAATACATTCCTCAGATTTTGTATCAAGAATGTCAACTTCTGGTTGGGTAAATGTACATCCTTATTCCAAAACTAACTGCCACTTTCCTCAATTTTAGAAATGAAAAAGTAAAAGTGATGTGATTGGGTTTAATTGGAGAAGCAGCAAGAATTAGACAAGGTGACTATTACATCTCTAGCAGAAAGAGCACAGCTCTGCCAATGCTCTAATCACTACACAGAAAGCTCCAACTTCAACCCAACGGGCTGGTAAGTGTGTTGGAAGACGCATTTCGTTCGCTGAGTGTATACAAACTGAGCTTCACCAAAGCTGAAATCTTTTCAGCCCAAAGAGTCACCTTTATCAAGCAGTCTTGTGTCTTGAGGTCCCACCCCCAGAGACCCTCCCTTTTATGACAGCCAGCAACCAGGACAAATGGAGTGGTTAGCATAATGTTCAAGGAAAAAAAAATATGAGAAGAAAATGAGGCATTTGCCAGTTTTGTTACGTGATAAGAGATGAAATTGGCCCGGCTGTTCTTCATATAAGACATTGCACAGACGCCCCCCCCGCAGCTAGCCTTTCAGCCTGGGCTTTGGGACCCGAGTGCCGGCTGCACTGCCCACAGGGGCTGCCTTGTCTCACGTGAGTCATCACACCCAGCGCCCACTCAGAGCCACCGACGGGACGGAAGCGAGAGCAGAAGCGGTGAAAGCGTCTTCTTGCACCTTTGGGATTTTTAGCATCATGGTTTTTTGACATTTTAATCACCTCCAGCCCCAGCGCCGTCCTGAAGGATGGGGCCCTTCCCTTTGGGCTTTATCTCCCAGCAGCTACCAGATCGGACAGCCCACGTGGCAGGCTCCACGCAGCCAAAGCTTTTTGTGTTCATTTACATGGTTTTGTTGTGGTGGTACTTCTGTCTAGGAAACCAAGTGTGTGCTTAAGGGAAAGCCATTCAAATCATGCTGAAAGGTATAAGGTGAAAAAAGCGGTTTCCCGCCTCTTCCTCCATAACCCATCCCTTCCTCCTGTCACCAGTCTGCCAAGAGGAAGTGTGGATAAATGCACTCCAGAGTTTTGCTAAGTGTGTATGCAGCCATGTGGAAAGTGTGTGTGTGTTTGCGTGATTTGTTTTCATGTTGAAGAATGGGGCCGCAGATGGCACGCTTTTTCCACATCTGCGTGCGCCTCGGCGGTCCCGCCACCCTAGCGTCTTCACATCATCCTCACTGTGGAGAGCCGCACGAGCAAGGTCGGGGACGGACCCCCCTTTCCAGAGGTCAGTCTGATGCTGCAGTGACGTCTGCTTCAACACTGTGCTCTGAGGCGGTGCATCTCTTGGGGCAGCTCCTTCAATTCAACTCTAGGTGACAGAGATGAGGCCAAACCTGCCAACCAGTTTCCACTTCCACCGGCTGTACATCAAGCGCCTAAATGCCACAGCTGAAAAGCTAGCCCTTGTTGTTCTTTGCAGCCTGGAGAGTTTAAATCCAAACTTTCTAAGTGGCAGGGAAGTGGGCACAGAGGTGAAGAAAATGTCTGTGGTCTGCAGGAACGCCATCTCCAGGTGGAGGGACTTGGACGTCCTCTCCCGCTCCTCTCAGAGCAGTCACCAAGCAGGGCAGCTGCCACCTCGGTCCTGGTCACCATCGAGAGGACTGGCTGAGGCCGAGAGGTAGAACTCAGGAACATGTTGGAAACCAGTGAGGGCAGGCCAGCTGAGCCCGGAGGACAGCGATGGGCCGTTCTTCCCTGGAGGCCAACCTGGGGCTGACCGCGGGCCTGGGAGGCTGTAGCAGCATATAGAGCACTGAACACCTTGGAGGCTGCATCTGCTGCTGTGCCCCCAGGTACAGGGCAGACAGAAGGCGGGCTTCCTGGCCTGTGAACACGGGAGCCAGGCGCGCTGTGCTGGACCGGCTGGTGCTCCGTCCTCCCTACAGTCACCCAATGGGACAGTCTGGGATCCACCCTCACGCCTCATCACCCTACTCACTGCTCCACTTCCTGGGTCTCCTACGGTGAAATGAGCCATGTCCAGTAGGGCTTGAAATAAACACATGGTGAAGGGGACCATGTTTCCACGCTTAACAGATATTCTGAATTGTGCCTCCAAACTACATTTTCCAAGCTACTTTTTCCCTCTCTCTCTCTCTCTCTCCCCCTGTTTGTCTGTCTCCTTCCTCTCTCTTTCCTCTTTTAAACACCTCACTGGCATGTGTTGGGGTTTAGATGAGATCAACCAGTCACCCCACCCCCCCAAGAGTACCAACCTATATTGAATCCTTGCCAAGTTGCTCTCAGATTTAACAGTAAACCTAATTTTAGCTTGAAGATTTCCTGTTCAGGTTCTTCAACTGGAATAACTTCTAAGAGTTGACATTAAACACCGACCCAAATTCCGCCTTGGTCTCTCCTTCTGCACAGCAGCCCCCTCCCACCCCCAAACACAACCTTGGCGTCTGGCGCCCACAGCATGGTCCTCACGGCCGTGCCAGATCTCACAAGGATCTCACCTGAAACTTGGGACATGTCTTGACCCTCATCAGCGTCCATTGTCCTCAGGTTATCTGAGAAAGAGAGGAAGGGACTTTAGTTTAAAGCAAGGTACTAATAAGATATAACAGAGAGAGAGAGAGAGAGAGAGAGAGAGAGAGAGAGAGAGAGAGAGATAAAAAAAGCCCTGTGCATTTAACAACACTGTTATCTACTGAGAAGAATGTCTCTCCCTCCTCACATACTTGCTGGAGTATCAGAAAGGCACAGACCTTGATGCTTTAAAAAACAGCATTACAAAGATTTATAAAAATATCATTACCAGCACAGGAGGACCAAATTTGTTATTTATTGTTAATTTCCTACTGCATAATAACCCAAAATGCAAACTGACTGCAACAAAATTAAGCAGAAAATTAAATGGCCCTGGGTCATTGTAGGCACAGAATTCATTCTCTTGGCTGATCCAATACTTATGTTCTTTCTAATTTACTGAGCATGCATCGATGAACCTTGAGTCAGCTTGGTGACACGCGTACAATCAGCAATCAAAAAACGAAGCAATTTGCTGAAGAATGTCTCATTTACCCAGGCAGACTGCATATCTGAGCAGCCTGCACACTCCTTCCATCAATAATGAATACACCTCCAGCCTGGCAGATGGGCCACGCCGAGGCTCCTGTCTTTGTCCCCACGCTCTCAGGGCCCGTGCCTCAGACCTCGCCCTGCTCTTATGCAGTGAAGCCGTGGCACAGCACAGAGGCCAGGACAGAGCCCGGGCCCTACTGCTTTGCTGACAGATGGCCGGGTCCTAGACTGGTTCAAAGAGAAAAGCAACTGGGAAGAGCTGCCCTCGGTGGCATCCCGCAGGCTGCTCTGTCAGCCACCGCCGGCACAAGGGAGAGGTCGGGCATCTGTGAGGCAGCAGGAAGGGGTGGGCTGCGTTTAGCACCTGGGGTCCTGGCCTGCACCTGGGAGGTCTCAGGGGCCCCTGGGAGGTGACAGCTGAAGGTGACCTACGCAATTCTGCTCATGTACGCTCTGGACAGCCTTCAGAAGGGAATCCTTTCTAACCAGCAAGCCGGGTCTGCTGGCTGAATATAAATCCTGTCCCTTTTTATCTGGGGAGGGCGGGCACCTCTGTCTTTGGTTCAAAAGTGTGGATCTGAGCTGCACAGCCTGTTTTCAGCAGAGAGCTGGCCACAGCTGGGGGTTCAGGGGACCTTACCATCTCCAATCAGGCTGGCAACCCTGCAGGCACAAGCTATATATGGCACGTCTGGAAGACGTGTTTCCAATTTCAGTCATATGTGTGCTAGGTATGAAGAAGATGTGAGTGACAGTCACCTTTTCTGGGTGGGGAGGGGTTTTCATCTATTTCTGAAAGCCACTGAACGCGTTTGAGTTGAGACATGAGTTGAGACTGGGGATTAGGGGCACAGCTGGTGACCACAGAAGGTAAAAGGCTGTGCGGCCCACACCTGCTTCAGCCCCGAGCCTGAGGGCCACCAGCCGCCAAAGCCAGACAGCCCCAGCCCCAGGAGCAAACGGAGCTGGCCCCAGGCTTCCCAGAGCAGCGTGTGTCCAATCTCACATACGCATACCGTAAAAAGGGCGAAATCGACGACTCTTCCCAAACTACCAAAACAATTATAAACAAGAGACTCAAATGAGAAAAATCTTTGCAATTACTGTGCAGAATTAATGTGAGATTCAGTTTTCTGAACATGAGTATGGGCTTTTACTGTGACATGTCACAAAGCAGTTCTTAACTGTCCCTATATTGATTGGGGTGAGAAATGGTGGAACTAGTCTCCTGACAACAAATATTCCCCTAACACAACATTTTTATAATGTTGACTTTGAACTTTTTTGCTACAGAAGTGATACCTTTTTTTACAACTTGTTTTTTCTATAAAGGCAAGAAAATGCCCACAATATCCAGCACTTAGGACTACCAAATTTTTTCCCGTGTGTGTGTGTGTGTGTGTGTGTGTGTGTGTGTGTGTGTGTACACACAGAGCTTTTCAGAAAAAGTAGGATACTAAACATATGTCAAACACACTGCAGTCAAAGGTATTTTCCACCTACACGGCAGGTGTCTCTGGTTTTGCAAACACACACCAGCATCTTTCTGTTGAATGTGCACTACTCAGCTGCAGGAAACAACAGGACCAGTACCCTCCACGTGAGTTATTTCCAGTGAAGAGAAGAAATGGTTCCCAAGGCCCCCTTGCGGAGTGCCCGAGGCAGCGCCCTGCCAGCCAGCGTGCCTTCGGGGGACCCTCCAGGGCTGCTGTCAGGGGCAGGCCAGGGGCGGCAAGGAGACCCCGAGTAACTTCACGTGTCAGTCCGTCCAGGTGCGGGGCTGCGAGGCCGTGTCATAAAGGAGAAAACGTGCTCTGTGCTGTGGCTGATGCCCAGGTCAGGTCGGCTCGGCGGGAAAGCCCTCGCCCTGGGCAGTGATCTCACACTTGTGTCCCGCGTGTCCCCAGGGAGGACAGCTGAGGGAACCTTCTTGAAACAACCCTGCCGCAGCGGCCGACCGCACACAGGGATGCAGGACAGTGGGTGTGTGACAGAGCCAGCCACACTCAGCCAGGGGATCTGGATTTGCGTCAACAGGCCTGTTTCCATTTTCACTAAATGTCTGACCCCTCCTCCCCCCACCCCTCCACCCCCCACGCCAGATGAAACCTACCACGTAACCAGCCTCACTGACATTCTCAAACCCATGCTCCCCAGCCTGCTGCACGGCCGTGCGGCCCTCTGAGAGGCTGCTTGGATGATTGTTTGCTTGCCCCCACCATTCTGACATTTTGAATACCTGAGGAAGAGGACGCCCCCTCCAGTCTGCGCTGGGCCCTGCAAATTCTACGGTCTGTCTCATCTGACATCATACAGTGGGTGATTTGACAAGCTCCCTCAAACTTCCCCAAACTCCAAATTTGCATCTCTTGGGATGAAAAAATAGTGACATTTTTTCTTCTTTTTTGTAGAAGTAACTGCTTTTAGGCAAAGGCCAAAGGACTAATTCAACAGTAGGAAACTGCTTGAGGGACAGGAAATGGACAGGTCCAAGGCCAGGCTTACGGGGGCAACTGTGGAGGTCTCAGGGGACAGCAAAGACCAGCCCACCCCCACTAACACCTGCACGGCCAGCTCTGTGTTTATTTTTACGCAGGACTTGCTGGGCCCTTTTCTCCCACCGTGCCATGCAGAGGACACGACCCAGCCCCACACTGTCTCGGTCATAAAGGAATTCTGTCAGAAAGAGGAACTATCACAGAAGTGCACAATTTGTTCTCACTAAGCTTCACCTAAAGGAAACCCAACACCAGCAGGCCCGTGAAGGGCGACGCCACAGAGAACAGCTATTTCACAGAAGAAACATACTGTGATTTTCTACCCTGCAGGGAAAACCCAAACAACCTATGGATGGCAGAAAACCCAGGGACACCGTGACTGTCCCCCATGCGGTTCGATCAACATGAATGCGTTTATTGTTTCCTTGGAGCAAGCTGTTCTGAACCCTGCACACGGGGAAACAGATGCAGAGATAAGCGAAGGCCAACGGGACAGAGCGTGGATGGCTGTCCCTCTCGGACAGGGCAGGGCAGCCTTTTGTCACGTCTTGTCCGGATGGGCCACTGGTCTGAAAGTCTGAGTCCCTCTCCTGTGTCTTTGCCTCAGTCTCCCTCCCTCTCTCTGTCTGTCTTTGGTCCTTCTGATCAACAAGGTCCCACAGGATGTTCCTAGTTCAATGGAGTTGGCATATGGCTGACTTTAGAGAACAGAGGATATTAAAGGTGAAGCAAACAGCATGAGACGCAGGGGCTGAGCAGCCCCACAGCCACTCCATTCCCAGGGGCCAGACCAGGGGGCCCTGGGCTCTCGGCCTGTGCTTCCCTTCAGAGGAGCTCCCCTCGGGGACAGTGGGACTTTGTGACCCTGCCTTTCCTTCCCCCTTCCACACCCTTGAGGGACTGGACCCTGGCTGTCTCCTAGGGACAAGCAGCCAACAGCCCTGGGCAGTCGCCACCTCGGAGGGAGGAATCCATCCAGCAGGACCGCAGGACAGGCACCCTCGCTCTCACTTCCGCCTGCGAGTGAGCAAGTGGCCCCAGACAGCTCTGCGAGCCAGGGAGCCAGAGGGCCACTGTCGGGGGAAGGGTGGTGGGGTCCTCAGACGCCCCGAGCCTCCTCATGTGCCCTGTTCTTATCTCCAGGATGAACACCTCTCTCCCCAGTAATTTGCTCGGAAATAGTGAGGCTCTCCCATAGTTCTGAAAAGGTGAGTCTGGATTAATAAAGTCAAAAGTAAAAGACACCTGCCAAAAAACACAAGGAATCATCCTTCGCAAGCTGCCCAAATTAATGGCTATTAAAGAACCGAGGACATCGTGCCAGACTGGCTGTCACAAACTGCTGCCGGTCACGCAAAACTGGCCCACTCCTGGAGCACACAGCACTGCTACAAGCTTGAAAAACCTTTGTTCTCTGGGGTTTAAACAATTACACTATGTTCCCCCCCCCCAAAAAAAAAACCAAAACACAAATGCCATGTACAGCATGATGATAATAGTCAATAATAATGAATTGCATATTGAAATGTTGCTAAGAGAGTAAGCCTTAAAAGTTTCATCACTAGGAAAAAAATGTTTTGTAACCATGTGTGGTGACAGATATGAACTAGACTGACTGTGTGATCATTTTGCAACACACGTAACTATCGCATCCTTACATCGTGCACCTGAAACTGATATAATGTTATATGTCAACCATACCTCAAAAAAAAAATGACAGGAACAAGGAAACAAACAACTAAATAAGTGCAAATGCTTTGCCCTCCCCTTTTCTGTCCAGTAATATTTTATAGCATTTATTGGGCACTTTATATATGCCAGAAAAACATGGTAAAGGAAGGGATACTGGTATTAGGCAGCTTTCTTTAAACAACCTACTATGTGCCTGGCCTTTTAGGGGCACACTGCTAAGATCTGCAGGACCATGACTGTCACCCACCTTTGCCCATGGCGTCTGGCAAAGTGTCCAGAGCAGATCTCATACCCAGTGCCATTTGCTAAATGTGTAGGCTTAACCCTCACAGTTAAACCATATTATTATTATTATTATATGTAATCCATATTACTATTTCCATTAGTAGACAAGGAAACTGAGGCTAAGAGAGAGGAGCCTGCTCATGAGCATACACCTGGTAGACAAGAGAGCTGAGATGAGATTCGAACTGATGACCACTGGATGGTGATGTCTTTTCACGGCACTATTCCTGCCCATCAGAACTTCTTAACCCGGGCAGTGGTCCCAGATTTCCAATGTACAATGTTACCTGTATCTTAACAACATAAGCATGTTCTTTGTAATAGTCTGCAGTTAAGGCAAACTTCACCCCCCAAACTTCTATAGTATAGTTAAATTCTGGTGATTTGGTCAAATGCATACTACTGACTTTTTCCTCCCTGGCAAGTGAAGTTGCACTACAGTTACATTTGGGGTGATTTCCTCATACTCTCAAGACACTTGTTTTGAAAGGGGCGGGTACGTAGGGGAAGGAACGTGGGCCAAGCCTATAATCTATTTTAAATGCCTGAGGTCACAGACCTCTTTAATAAAACCCATTATTCCTGCTGAGAGGAAGTCCTTTCATTTTCAGACTAGATTTTATTGTTGCAAATCTATCATATAGCTATGAATTACACTGTCTTAAAAAAAGAACTGTTCCAAGAGAAAGCTGAGGCAGTCTGCAAGGCCTTTGTGTCTAGTTAAGGGGACCTTGTGCATTTTCCTAACAGCCTGACAAAACAGGTCAGGGAGAACGTAAAAACTTCTGGGCACTCTTATTTCATTTCTGATTCTTTTCATTTTTCAAAAATTAGCTGCCAATCCACACATTTTCATGATTATTCCACAGAGCATTGCTAGTGCAAATAACAATGAAAAACAAGATTCAAACAGGCCACTGGGGAATTCAATTTGGCTTTCGCACTCCCCGCCCCGCGCTATCCCCCATCCCCGCCCCCCTTAACTGAGGCACAGAAAATGCCTCCAGTGGTTTGTTCTACTGTGAACCTGTTTTCTGAGGACAGACGAGCTCAGATGTGCAATTCTGTCCTCACAGCTATTCCTATGGGCAGGAACTGATATGCAAAAGGGGAAGGGTTGGAGGGAACCAAGGAAGCGTTTTCAGAGCACAGCTCAATGCCAAGCTGTTCGAAAACATTCTGAGTAAGAAGTATTTCATACAGAAGGAAAAGAACCCTCAGAATATTTTTTAATGCTGTAACAGAGCCGCCTGTCTCAAAGGGAAGCAGAAAAAACGATGTGAGATATATTAGACGTTGTTTTTAAAAAACAGAGAAAAGGGAGCTGGAGACACGTTTGCTCTCAAGACAGGTGCAGAGCTGGGTGTCGGGGCTGTCCTGGCATTGCACACGTCCTGTGGCTGTCTTCTCCCGGGTGTGCCTCTCCTGGGGAGGAGGCAGGCTCCAGCCAGGCCCTTCTGCACTGGGGCTCTCAGACTATTCAGAGCAGTGACTACTGTTCAGACAGCAACCGTGCTCAAAATTTACATATGCTATTATAGGAGTTTTCCTGATTCTGACCATCATCACAGGCCACTTCCTAAGCAGCTTCCTCAAATATAAATGGCTTTTTACACTTCATCACTTAAGTGAAAAAAATCTAAGTTTAGAATCATTTTCTTCTACCCTCTTCTCGATTTTAGGAGCCTGTCAACGCACATGGCCAGTAACTGCAACAAAATCAAAGCGTAATAAAAAGGAGACTTAGATCTTAAAAAAATTACAAAAACTGCCCCCAAGTAAGGATTTACATAGATATGTCCAAAAGTTCTGATGTCTTGTCACTTACTATTATAAAGTGAAGAGATAGAAGCATCCTAGGAACAATTTCGTGTTGTTATTCTCAGTGTTTTTTCTTTTTAATGTAAAACAATGGATAAATAGAAAGTAACAATATTTAACTAAGATTTGTACTCAGGAGGCAATATGCTGTCACAACGAATACAACTTGTCTTGTCTTGCTTTCTTAGCAGTGAAGTAGTCATCCTAACACAGCAGTAGAGAATGTCAGGTGAGCAGGTTAAAAGTCCAACTTAAACCTGAACCTGGTAGAAAAATCCACTCGTATACCAATCATCTTCCAAAAAATGTACCTATAAGCCTGGAATTTCTACAAGACCATTTGACTTCTACTTAAAGAAGTGTTTGCAGAAGATTGTGTGGTGAAAGCTCTGTTTTATTCAAACCTAGTGAAGTAAAATTATGCAAATCCTCCCAAGAATGTCTATTTGTTTACAAATCCATAGATATGTGTTGATCAACAGTAACTGAGAAGCCGTTATTGATTTGCCCACCGAGGACACTGCCTTAGGAGCTGTAAGTGTTTTTTCATTTTATTTTGGTAAGTCTCTTGTCCAGCTGGTGGTGAGACAGGATTTACAAATCTAGATACAAACAGAGAGAAATTGTGTTGTGGAGGAGATGAGTTCACTGTTGCCCAGATATCTATTTACCTCGTGCTCCTTGTAGTAGAAAGGGGGGCCTGGCCCCACCTCTAATATGGACTATTTCATCGGAGCTCAAAGGAGGGAGAGGCCTCTGATGGCGTTCTGCTCTCTCCATGTAAGGCCGCCTGATTTCTGAGCTAATGGGCAATGCTCCCTAAAGGACTTGCATTGTGAGCACAGTTCTTCTACAATACCCACAAAATTGTCAACTATTAGAATCGATTAAAATGAGGTAACTTTTTATCAAAATTATCTAAAAATAACCTATGTCCGCATTTTAAACTATGTTTGTGGTATGCAGAACACAGATTCAAAAATTAGATTCCTTAAGTCTAGTTCCACCTTTTAGTAAGTAGCTTTGGTGCTCTGGCAATTCACCTTGTTCAACCATCTTCAAATGGCTCAGCCAAAGTCAAACGACTCTGTGTCTGAGAAGGATAAGGGGAAGGCCCAATGTATCGATGATTTAGCAACAATGATTGCTACGAGCAAGAAACCAAACAATTACAGAAAAAAAAATCCCACTTGATGCTCTGATTGGCTCTTTAGTTGGATCAAATCAGCAAGAAAAGGTGGAGATTTCATTTTATCCTGTGATAGACAGAGAGAGCTCAGCACTGGCCCAAACCTCCAAGGGTCCTGGGGACGGCAGCCCCACATCATGGGCCATGGACCGAGGTCCACACCAGAGTATACTCCAGTGGGCATCAGGCCCAAGCAGGATTGCTTGGAGCCCACTCTGGAACCCACAACCTTCAGCCTGCAGTGTCCCCTGCAAGACTGGGTGGGGGTGGCATCCGCAGAGCCTCACAGAAGCTTACAACTTCCTCATTTGTAGGCTACAAATACCGGCGTGTCTTTATTTATAATCTGGCAGAAAATGCTCAGGTCTAGCAGGAAAACTCATTTTAAACACGATCGTCAGATTTTTCCACAACCCTCAAATACATTTAAATTACTTATTGTCAGTTTTAAGTGTCTTTTTTTTTTTTTTGCAAAATTACATTACTTTTACAACAGCCTTGTCTGCTCTAAATTAAACTGAAAATTCTTTCAATTCAGGGAAACATATACTACCCCCAAGATCAGCGGGAAAACACAGGTAGAAGACCACCAGAAACGTCCAAATCATTTTTAAACAGTAATTAATTGCCTTAACTCTGACAACCTGAGATAATTAGCAGTGTGATTTTAATTTAACGAGTGGGATGCCCGATTTATCCACGTTTTTACTATGAATCTCTGAATACCATTTTCATTCGCTGTCCCCACACACCTCAGCTTAAAGGAGCAGGAAAAGGTCGCTATTTCAGGCTAACAGTGGGGCTCGGGCCAGGGGGTACCTCGCTGGCTGTCTCTTTGCTTCCATTAAAAGCACTGGAGGACATTTCAGACTGCCTCCAAGGAAGCTCATGAAAGATCGATTCCTCATTTTCAATTCTCCTAGAGATTCTAAATTAAACCTTTTCCTGTTCGTTCTAGGTAGGGATCTTATGTGCTGTTTTGTTTGCTCCAAATGTGCCAGGAAATATCTGATTTAACTCCAAAAATTTCCCCCAAACTGATGCATCAGTATTTATCATGGAGCTCCTGGCTTCCGACAAGAACTCTAACCCACGCGACACCATTCACTGTCAAGCAGTTTCAAACTAACAGAAAATGCTTCAGGGTGGCGAGTTCAGGATGTGATCTCAGAAATGAAGCGTAAATATCTATTTCAACATGTATAAGGCCATTTAAAAATACTTTACGCCGTTCTCAATTGTTTCAATCATCTCTACGAAAACCTACACATGAAAGAAAGAAAAGAGGAAGAAGTGGGGGGAAGGAAGAAAAGGAAAGGACGAAGGAGCGATGCTGGGCCCCCTTTCACTGCCACCCCCTTCACCACCCCTGAAAACTCTCTCCATTATAGCTAACTTTTGGCGCGAAAACGGCAGGAAGAGAGTCAGATTTCCTTCAGCAGTGAGCTGATTGCTGAAGAAAATTGAATCCTGGCACACTTGAATGAGAAAATACGAAGAAGGTGCATTTCCACTAATTAGGGCCCATTTTTAAGCAATCTGTTAGGCTGTGGCCCTGCACCGCGAGCTATCGGGAGGTGGAGCATAGGACACCCCAAAAGCAGAGGGTACAAATGGGCCATAATGATGCTCTCCATCACCAGGACAGTGGCCGGCCCGGAGGGTGCTGGCAGGCCTGGGGCACAGTCCGCTTGCTGCTGGAACTTTCCACCCCCCGCCCCTCCTCAAGAGAGCATACTGTTCTCTACGCCCATCTATGCAAGCCCGGCAAACAAACCCGGGACACTCACCAGTGAACCTGTGCCTCCTGGAGGCCAAGGGGCGCTGCTTTTCCCACACAGATCCCGACGTTGAAGACTGGGGGGGGGTCTCTGGACCCTGGGCCACGTGGAGTCCCCTCAACTCAGCCACCCAGGAGGACCCCTGCTGTCCTGGTGGTGGCCTTCTCCTGCACTGCCGCCTTCACACTCCACTGGGGCGGAGAGAAAGGTGGAACCACTTGCCAAATATGCAAAAAAGGAGGGAAGACAGTTTTCTTTCAGGAAAACAGGGGCAGGAAGGGAGCCTTGCTTCCTGTCCTGACCAAAGCGGGTTCAGAGATGATTTGGGCGTCTCATTTGACAGGCTTGTGGTGGGACAAGGGGGCCCTTCCAGTCAACAGAAATCGCGAGGTCCCCAAAGGCAGAAATGGCCATGGGAGACGGGAAGGAGGCCAGGACTGTATCAGGAGGACCAGGGGCCTCCACCCGGGCCTCTGGGTTTCACCATGTTTCACAGCCACCCCCAGTGGGTCCCTGAAGGCACCGAAGGCCTCCACCCACTTAGCACAGCGAAGCATGAGACGGGAAAAGGCACTGGGCCGGTGAGGCTGCGCCTGTAGGTGCGGCCTCGGCTGCTGCTCCGAGGCCCCTCTCTGGACAGCCGGTCAGTGCTACAGCCGCCACCAGGCGGGCCCTGCTCCCCTCTCCACTCAGAAACTGTCGGCAAAGCTTCTTCTGTTTGCTGTTTCACTTCACTCTTAATGTTTCATAGTATCTTTAAAAATTTGTCAGAAGATCATCCAACATTTGAAAACTACATCAAACATAAGCTATTAAAGCAACAACATGGAAAATTGAAGGGCACGAACGTCTATTACAGAAAGAGAACCTCAGGTGGGAAGTTATTTATCAAATAACTTTGCAGAGAACAGCAAAGACACCGGGGGTCTACATGAAGAAATCCAGGTGAATGGTTAGTCGACCCCACAAAAAATCCAATCTGGGTCGAGTTGCCCAAAGCCTTGGAGAACCCCAGTTCCTAGCTCCCACTCCTCTGAATTCCAAATGTGTGTGTGTGCGGCCAGTACTCCGAAACACACCCATCCTAGGCCTGGACCCCACAGCTTCATGTGCCCGTTTGGAGCCAAACAGAGCGCTTTGCCTCAAGGTGCAACCTAGATCAAAGGCTCTCCTCTTGTGAGCCCCAAAGGATGGGTCACTTGTCACTTTTACCTCCTGTGTTTTCACCCATGAAACGGAAGGCCCTTGCAAGCATGCCTGAGGGCTCTGCAAATACAAACGTAGGGGCACAGTTGAGGACTACCTAACGGCCAGGGTGGGGGCGCAGGGTCTGGGGCACAGGGTCTGGGCTAGAAGCGGGAGGCCCGATGCCCCAAGCCTGTAAGTCTTAGAAACAGCAGGGCTCACAGACAGTTTGCTCCCTGAGCTGAATCCACCGACACAGATCCCCCTTAGAATAAGGCAACAAAAGCCAACACTTATGTCATAGTGAAATGATTTCAGTCACAGAGACAAGAGGAGAAAAAAGCCAGAACGCCCCTAAACAGTGCTACCCTGGACACATCCTGGGTTAGCGGCAGTTAACATGTACACAGTAGGCAGACATTGAAGGTGCTCAATCATTTAGACCTAATTCACCATTATAGATAAGAAAACGCATCCTGTCTTAGTAAAATGTAAAAACCAGCAAACAAACAGAAAAAAAGGGACTTTACCACTCAAGTCAGGTCTGTTGGATGTTAAAACTCTTTCCATCCTGTCCCCAGGCCTCTCCCATGCCATGTGTGCATGTGTGTGTGCATACACTAGTTTCTTTATTTCCTGTATCCATTAATACACACCTAATCCTGAAGTATATATAGAATACGTGTACATGTGGCTGGGGGTTTTCCATAGCATAGCATGCAGCAGACAGTATATATAATATGTAATATTATATATATATGGAGAGAGAGAGAGAGAGAGAGAGATCTAAACACACACATAATGTCTCTCAAATTTCAAAAGTCTGTCATCTTGACAATATGCTACTGCATTAACCAAATGTGAAATACACAAATCCAAGAAAAGGGGGAAAAATCCCCAAACCAGAGAACCACCACCCTCAAACCTAAATCTCTAGCCAAGTAAGGAAGACGCAGTGGCCCCAGGACAGCTGGGCTGTAGACCTCCTGGCCGGAAGTACACTATGATCTTAACTTCTCTACAGGGAAATGGCTGCAAGGCCAGCCACGGTTTACTTTCTCCCAGGAGACTGTGCACAAGCTTCTCAGGGGTGGAACAGCACACGCATGCTTCTGTTTACAGACCTGGGGAGGGGAGGTTCATCCTGCGAGACCAAGATGAGGGGCTAGAATCCTGCAGTGCTCCTGCATTTTGGAGAATGTGTCGTTTTTTAGGAGGTAGCACTTAAACTAAAACACTGATGAATACACACACAGGCATGGTGGAGTTTCTAAAGCGCCTGCCCTCCACTGTCACCACGAAACAAAAGGGGAAAAAACATGACCATTTAACTCAATAAAATGTTTTAGGCATCAGGTCTGTTGGGTGGACTTCCAGACAGGAAAGCTCATTCTTTTTTATGTTATTAAAAAAAAAAAAAAGGAGATAAACGTACGTTTGTGGGAAATTTTGAAATCAGATACATTATATCAAACCAGAATTGCATAGGACTTTACAATGTGACATCGTTATTTCTGTCTGTGTATACAAATTATTTTTTTTAAATGTCTGCATATTCTATGAGGTAAGCAGGTAATCCTCCTGTCATGGGTATTTTTCACTGTTTAAATGTTAAGTCACACACCAAACAATCTGCTTTGTCACTGAAACAATTCTGACACATTTAATATAAATAATATTTAAATTGTTACATTCCAAATCCCACTTAAAAAGATGAGTCCAATTATGCTCATCAAACATCTTGAAACAAAGAAATAAATCCAAGAGGCTCCAACCATTTCCTGCAGGGTTCTCTCTCCTCTCAACTTGTAACCAAAGTGAACCAATCCTTAAAATCAGTAAAATTTCCATCAGTGTTTAAACATCATGCATAGTAAATATTTTCAATTTTCATATTTTTTTTTCTTTTTGAACAGACGTTTATTTGACCAGTAAGGGGATTTCTTCAACACCAGCTCATCTCTCCAAGTTTAAAACAAGGTACCGCAAAGCTGAAATACACCGTGGGAGCATGGTGGGAAATAATGTGTGTGCAACCTGGCACGCACACTGGCTTGAATTCAGTCTAGGCTGGCTGCAGCCCAGGAGAGCATGGGGGCTGCACTGAAAGCTGTGCCTGATCAGACCTTTGGGTTCTGACGTTTCTCTCTCTCTAGGTGCCATGCTCTGTGCCTCCAAATTAGAGAAGAAAAACAAAATCAATCACACTTTCCGGAGAAATTTCTTAGGAAACAACCAAGGATCCCTGAAATGTTTTTAAAACATGTCAGAAATAGTTGCAAGTAACCCGATGCCTTATTACTGAGGGGTTTCCTAGCCAACATCGCAGTCAGCACAAGTACTTCGAACTTTTCAAACCAGGATGATTCCGTTTTGCAGAAAGCAAGTTCAGGCTCAATCTAATTATTTTACAATACAAGCAAAAACTCTCACCTAAAATATAAGCAAAGAAAGCTCTTTACGACTGACTGCATAACAGCTGACCTCTGGTCTCGCTGTGAGGTGTGTATCAAGTTAGACTTGGCTGGAGCTAGAAAGTCCTCACGCTGACAGCAGGAGGGCGGCTCGGAGGCGTCCCACGGCCGGCCTGGTCCCGCGCCTGTGCTCACAGCACCAAGTGGCCAAGTCTTTGCCAAAAGCCAGCGCTCTCACTGTCCCCCCAAAAGGAGAGGCAGATCTGACCGAAACCTGGGGTTAAGAATGTTACTGCCTTGTCTTTTCTTTTCTTCCTTGTCTCTCTTTTTCTTTTCTTTTAAAATCCACCAGCTACCCCCGTTTTCATTTTGAAATGCAACTGAAAACACTCACGTGGACTTGGGCGTCGCACTTTGGGGGCCAAGATCGATCGTCGGGCCGGAAGAGCGGCCGCCCGCGAGCCGAGGCTCCGTCTGCCCTGACGGGCTCGCCTGGGCGGCCGCCTCGTCGCGGCCCGGCGTCCAGCCGCCTCGGCCGCGCTCCGCGGGGCCCCGGGAAGTGTCGCCACCGTCGCCGCCGCGCCGGCCGTGCAGGCACTTGTTAGAATGCCGGGCGAGCGCGGCCGCCGCGCGCGTCCCAGCTTCCTTTCACAATGACTTCCTGAAGTTGCTCGCTTGCATTGTTCCCCATTTCTCCGCCGCGCTCCCCACCCCCCGCCGGCCGGGCCCCGGCTTTCGCGGTGCGGGCGCGCAGCTGTCCCGCGCGCACAGCGCCGCCCACGGGCCGCGCCCCGGGGCCCCCGCGCGCCG
>NW_017731541.1:1205873-1242084 GCF_001890085.2 Hipposideros armiger | reverse complement strand
GGGGAGGGGCGCGCGTGGACCCCGCCACCCTGCGCGGGGGGCGACCGGCGGGACGCGGAGCGCTTTCCCCGGCGACTGGCGGCGCCCCCGGCCCGCCCAGCGCCGCGTCCCCGCAACGGGGGCCGCCGGGCGCCCGCTTTCCGGCTGAGACCCCGAGGTGTGCGCGCCCCCCGCGGGGGTGGGAAAGGTGAGGCCCCGCACGTCGGGGGCAGGTGCAGCCCGGCTTTCCCGACGACCAATGGAACCTCCGGCTCGCCTCCCACCCACCTGCTCGCCGCGCAAGTTGGGGTCGCGCCTTCCATCTTGGCCCGCGCGCGCTCGCGGGTGGGGACGGGCGGCCGCGGCGGAGGCGGCCCTGCGCCCGGCGCGCGTGGGAGGCGCGGGCCCCCGTGAGCGGCGCTGCGGGCGGACAGCGCGCCGCTCCCCGCAGCGGGGAGCCCGGCGAGGGTGTTCAACGTGAGCAGAAGAGGACGGATCCGGAACGGAACCTGCGCGTCCCGAGGCCCCGAGGCCCCGAGGCAGGACCGCGACGGAAGCCCCCGGGGACTCACAGGGGCGTCCGTGAGGCGCGGGACCGCAGCCCGGCCGCCCTGCGAGCGGGGGACCCCACGCGGCCCCCTGGGCGGCGCCGGGGCGGTGGCCGGCTTCTCGGGACAGGGAGGACGCGGCGGGCTTCCGGGGACCGGACGAGCAGGCCTCGCAGGTGGCGAGCGGGGCCCGCACAGGTACAGGCAGGAAACCCCCTCGGGGCCATCCAGGCTGCGGGCGGCAGGGCCCGGGCAGCCCGCCCACCGGCTCCGCCTGGTGCCACCGAGGAGCCGCTGGCCACGTGGTTTCGGGACCACCTGGGCCACACCTACTGCTCAGGGTCTGCGTGGAAAGAACAGCCTCTGCGCGGAGGCGGGGCCGGCAGCTCCCTGCTCAGGAGGCGGGACGCGCAGGGCTTCGCGCCTCACCCTCTTACCTGTGTGACCTTGGCAGGTTAGCGAACACCTCCGAGCCTTAGCGTCCTGATCTGCAAGGTAAACAATGCCGCTTCACCTGAACAGAGTTTGTCAGGATGAGGTGTGGCAATAAGCGTGAAGAGCAAGGCCCAGAGGGAACGCCAGAGGTGGTACAGAGAGGTGGGACTCCTCGGACTCTCAGGTGCCCGCAGGGCGCCCGGCGAGTCCCTTTAAGCGCGCGTGGTCCCCAGGAGTGGAAATGGAGGACGCAGATGTGGTCATCAGTCCAAAGCAAACCTCCTGAGGCGGGAGAGCACGAGATGAAGAGCCCAGAGAGTTTGGGCTGTGTGACCTTGAGTGAGGTCCTTAACCTCTCTGAGCCTCAGTTCTCCCATCTATCAATTGGTGGTGATGATATAAGCTCCTTCGCAGGATTGTTTGGGGGTCGTGTAGCCCACATATGGAAGCTCTTGCCATATCCTAGCAGAGAGGAGGACTCTGCATGTAGTAGTAACCTTTATTGATCACTGACCCTGCTAACTGCCAGTGTCCTGTTGAGACGGGGAACAAACAGAAGAATGAGGTTCCGTGTCCCACTACCTCCTATCCCCAAACAGGTGGAGCAGAAGGAACTCAGGCTGCAACCTGGAATCTGTGGGGAGACGTGCTGGGACCACACAGGACACTTAAACCAACAATAAAAGACAACAATAAAAGCACATGGAGGGGAAAACATACCAGGAAAAATGGAAACATATGTGATACTTAAAAGAATTTTTTTAGGTCCAAAGTCATTTTATTTCTCTAGGAGTGAGAGAGAGAGCGAGAGCGAGAGCGAGAGAGAGAGATGCTGTTTTCATAATGTTAGAGAGTTTAATAAGTATAATTTAGTTTATTCACACAATAATGGTTAAATTACCATTTTTTTCTTCTTTAGGGAGGATATAATCAAAAGAATAAGGAGCTCCTATAGAGTTAATCAGAGGGGACTTATTGAGCGCTTACTATTATCAGCTACTGGCACGTTTGTCCTGGCAGAGACTGGAAGGGGCTTTAAAGGAGACCAAGTTTGATGGAGTAAAAGAATGGCTGAAATATGATACACTGTGTTTAATAGTGTTGTTTCTTACCAGCTGTGTGAGTTTTGGCAAGTCACTTAACCTTTCTGAGCTTCATTTTGTCATCTGCAGAGCAGACCTACTTTACAAGGGTGTTGATAGAATTAGGTGAAATTAAATGAGATGAGGTATTGCAAGTATTATTATTATAACTGTATTTTCTTCCATTAAAAAAAAACCAGTTAAACAGCAACAAAATGAGCATCCTTTCCCCCCGAGAAGTTGGGAAACAGCAAATATATTTTTAAATACCTTCATTTTGTCAAACAATTGTATTTCCACAGTGTTACACTGATACAGAACTCAGGTAGTTTCTCCTGAAGAGGCACACAACCGTGATGAGTGACACCAGGACTGGAGGAAAGTTTTGCAACAAGGACCCTACTTCTTACGCTTCTTTTCCCAGCTTTCACCATCGCCAGCTTCTGCTGGTGTTGAAGCCTGGCCATTGCCAGCCCGGGGCCAGGTGCCTGGGTCTTTTTCTTGGAGCGCCCTCCGTGGGTTTGGCTTTTCTGAGCACAGACCCCTGGCTTCCACCGACTCTGGAAAAGGCCAGGACGAGGCCGGCAGTTAGCATGGGTGGGGCCAGGACTGTCCAGCCTGTGGGGGAGAAGCCTGGGCGCCTGCGGGGACTCCGCATTTCCTCTCTGCAGCCCAGGTGGCCCCTGGCTTTGAAGCCCACAGACATGCAGCAGGGCTGCTGATCACTCACGTCTCTGCCGCAAGGTTTTGAATCAAGGATGTGCTACAGCTGACAGCCAAATGTCCCCCACTTTGTGATCATTCTCTCACTTCGCGTTCCCTTTGGTGTTTGTAAGAGGAATATGCTTAGATTCCCAAAACAGCAACTTTTTATCAACATCGTTTGGTTAGAAGAGATTGAAAAACAAACTGAGTCAGATATGGTGATTTGGAGAACACAGATTGCTGAGGAGAAGGTCTTGAAAATGTTTGGGGTGAGTAAAGGAGCAGTAGATATTGACCTGACTTGAACAGACTAGAATCAAGAAAAGTGGGAGTCAGCGGACATCTCCCACTTGCGTCTGCTCTGTAGGGCTGGGATTGGAGCCCCCTTTCTGCAGGTTTAAAAGCTCCTGCTGGCACCTGCTCGTTCATTTGTGCAGGTGGTATTGGAGAAACAGGATGCGCCAAGGAAGCCCAAGATGGGGACTCACCCCTCACCGGGCTTCCCATCCAGAAAAGTGAGACAGTTGCGTTTCGATGAGAAAGTGTCATGCTGAATCCAGGCACAAAGCGTGTGGTACACAGGGGTGGTTGCCAGAGGTGGGGAAAGGCTTTGTGGGCACAGGGAGAGAGGAGGGGGGAAGAGAAGGATAGGGGGGTGTAAGGAAAAGCTTTTCCTCTCCACATGGGGCAGGGGGCTTAACAAGCTCTTTCTCAAAAGACAGAATTAACCAAAGACTCATAGTAACATTCTGATAACCACCCCGCTTAAGCCCAGCCCTGTGAAGGCTGTTTCCAGACATCATTTCCCATCTAACCATGCAGCCTCGTGGGCCCAATATTATATAAGAACACAGAGACTCAGAGGGTGATTCGCCTGGGGCTGAAGGTGAAGTGACAGACGCTGGAGACAAGCTCTTTGGGTTTGGTAGCTTGGCAAGTGGCTAGGTTTCTCTGTGCATCAGTTTCCCCTTCTGTAAAACGGGAACGATAGCATTAACAATAGTAATAATGACAAGAGCAGCTGCAACAATAATACCTTCCCCAGGGGTGGTTGGGCTGAGGAGCTAGTGCATGTTACACGTGTTGAGGTATTCCCAGGGGCTTGGCCTGAGAGTCAAACCTCGATCGGTTCTTTCAGACACATGTTCCCCAGCAGAGAACCAAGATGGCGCTGAGAACTCATACCCTTAAGATGACTTTCTCCAGCAGGTGGAAAGCGTTTCTCTCATGTTCTCTTTCCATTTTTTCATTTCGCCTAAGGCCAAATTGCCAGTCTTGGCAGCACCAGTCCTGATAAAGGGGTCATCAGATTGGCACGTCCAGGAGAGATTAAGGTTTGCGAACGGGCTTTCCAATCTATAAAGCACACGGAGATGTAGTCTCATTATTTTTGTGTTGTTATAGCAACTCTCTCTTTCCCGTGTTAATGCATCACAGATCTTTCCTGTCCGGTCTTTAAAGGCGGCGGGACGGTCTTGGGGAGGGGCTGGGCTGTGACGGGACTGCAGTGTGAAAGAGTCCTGACAATCTCAGTGGCTCTCCCAGCCCCACACAAGGCCACTGTAGGACCTTAGCTGAGTTACTTCACCTCTCTCTGTATCTGTGACAGGAAAAGTCAGTCCTGCTTCATGGACTTGGTGTAAAGATTACACGAGAGCCTGACCATAAGCCTGGGTCAGTGTTGGTTTCCCCTCCCCTGATCAGAGGTGTCCATGGAGATTCTTAGAAGGGGGCACCCAGCAGAAGGCAGGCGAGGAAGACGGCAGGGTGCCTGAAAGGTGTTCACAGGTTAGCAGCTGTGGATAACCTTGACCCTTGAACAATGCAGAGGTTAGGGCACCGACTCCTGCGCAGTTGTGAATTTTTGAGTAACTTCTGACTCCTGGAAACTTCACTGCTCATGGCCTACTGTTCACGGGAAGCCTTACTGATAACGTAAACAGTCGATTAACACATATTTTGTATGTTATATGTATTTTTGCAATAAAGTAAGCTAGAGAAAAGGAAATGTTATTAAGAAAATCGTAAGGAAGAGAAAATACATTTACAGTACTGTACATATTTATCGATACCATAAATTTATGTCGTTTGTTTATAAGGTGAAAAAAATGGGTGTGGAAGTGGACCCTCACAGTTCAAACCCGTGTCATTCAAGGGTCAGCTGTAGGTTGTTTCTTTATCTGGGGAGGGCTGGGAATAATTATCTCTAAGTGGTTGACACAAGGTCCCGCTGGTCCAGGAGCAGTAAGTGAACATTTTCCTAGCATTTTAAAGTTTATAAAAAACTTCCACAAACATTGCATTTGAACTTGATGATGTCAGCAGTTCGGTGCCCAGGAGGTCCCAGGGACCTCCCTGGTTTATCCCTGTGTCACCAGCTGCTCCTTCTCAGCATCCTCCCTAAAATGGGGACCTCCCCAGACGAGGTCCTGGACCTAGTTCTCCATGGCATCTCTGTGTACTGACATCTGTGGCTCTGACCAACCTCTGACATCCAGACTCATATATCTCACTGCCTCCAACACCTTCACCTGGTGGGCTAATTGCCGTCTCACATGCATCGTGTCCCCAACTGAATCCCAGGTCCGCCCTCAGACCCGTCCCAGTGCAGCCTTCTTCCTCTCCTTGAACAGCAGCTGGAAATGGCTGAGGCCAAACGCCGTGGAGGCCTTCGCGATGCCTCCCTTTCTCTATTATCCAGTCCATCGGGGACCCCGCTGGCGTGGCCTCCATCACTTTCCCCACAATCCAGCCTCCTGTCACTTGCATGGCAACCTCACTGATCCAAACCGCAGGGCCTCTGTCACTCTCCCGTGTTCCTGGCCCTCTCGGCACCCCTGCCATTCTCTCCTGTGTCCCTGTCCCTCTCGGCACTCAGGAGGAGCCTGGTAAAGAGCACAGTCAGACCATGTGCTGCTTCTTAGCTGGACGGCAGGCCAGCTCACCCCAGTAACAGCCAAAGTCCATGGAGGACGTGTGACTGTCCCCTCCGTCCTCACCTCCCTCCCCTGCCGCACATGTGTCCAGCTGCCTGCCGCCCCCTGCTCACTGGCCTCCGGCCCTTTTGCTCTGCTTTGCCATCCCTCCAGCACTCAGGGAGGCTCGCTTCACTTCCGGTGACCTGTCTGCCTTCTTACCTGCTTCCAGTCTGCTCCAGTGTCACCCTGCGTCTGAGACGGTCCCTGCCCACCCTCCGTAAAGAGCAAGGACACTTACCCCCACCCCAGCGTCCTCCATCTCCCCTTTTCTTTTCTTTTTTCCACAGCACCTGTCATCTTGTAACATTCCGTGAAATTAACATTTCTTTTGTTTACTCTCTAGGAAGATGGTGTTTTTTTGTCTGTTTTGTTTCCTCCGTGCCTGGAACCCACATACTCAAGAGACATTTTCATTTATTGGTACTACTACTACTTTTGAAGGGTTTTAGCTGACTTTTCTAAGTCGGGCAAAACAATTTTGTTTAAATTAGATGACAAGGAGTTGTCACACTGGTCCTCCAATCTGCAGAGGAGCTGTTCTCCTAGCCTTCTAGCTGGAATGCGCTACCCTCCTTTCAGTCCCGTCTGCCTGGAGCTGCAAGCCCGTGCACGGTGCACTGTTTCTTCTTCACCTACTTGACGCTCTTAGCCGTGATGACTTCTGCCCAGAATGGTCCACATTTCCTCCTTCTCAGGCCCATAGAAAAGTGGACAATTTAGTTCACCCTATCATTATACATACATTAGTATGCTCATTTTCAAGCGATTTTCCAAAAAGGAAACAAAGAATGCCTTTAAAATGCAACACTTCAGACTCAGAGTGAACTTTGCCTAGGCCTGCTTTGTCTGTGTGGGAGCACTGACCCTAAGGGAGCTGACCCCTCTTTGTTTCTACACAATGAGAAATAGGTTATATTTTAGTAAGGCCAGGAACCAGTTTTTCTCTAAATTGGGGAGTTAGAAATTATTTAAAGATACAGCGTACTCTGTAGTTACAGCCCAAGGGCTATGTATTCTTTTAATATTGACTCATCATACTCTTCTTAGTTGCAGATATATTTTTCTTAAGAAGGAAAATAACTCATGTTTTATGCTATGCATCTCAGGAAATGGCAACTTTGTTTCCACTTTGGAGCTCAGATACACAATTTTCTTCAGCGTAAACAGTGTTTTGCAATTAAACTGAAGGGTTGACTTCTCATTATAATATCCCTCTATTTTCTGTGATTATATCCTATAGACATTTTGTGCCAAACGACGTTTCCAATACGTTGTCTTGAATGACCCTGCGTTTTGGAAAAAGGAATAATGTCTTGATTCACAGAGTAAAGCACAGGCTACAGGTGAAAAGAGAATATGGGGAAGGGAAGCCCTACGGTTTGGTTGAGTACAGTCAGGACACATTCCGTAGTCACCAAAAGATGACAAGCCCAGTGCCTAACCTGGGGCAGAACAAGGGATTTGGCTCCTGGGCTGAGCTGTGGGGCAAGTGTACCTTTGGTGACGGTCAACACTGCAGATCCCTAGAACCTGTGTGTTGGCTGAATTCCTTTGTGGCTGGAGTTTATCTGTGAAGTCAGTCGGTTCCGTCTTGCTCTGCCCCCTCCAGCCCGTGCAGAGCCCTTGGTGCTCTTCCGAGGGCAGACCTGGCCTTTTGGGTGCCAAGGCCATTAAGCCCATAAGACACAGAGCGTTGCACCAAATGATTGATGCCGTTTGGGCTGCACTCCCTGACATAGCAAATCCAAAAGCAGCGGTCGATAATCAGACACTTAGCAGCTGCCTCTGCTGTCCAGCACTGCTGCAGCCCTCAGCGCTGAAACCCAGCTCTCCCAGCACCTCCTTCCTGTCCATTCCTGCAGCTCCCGTCACCTTCAGGGCGAGCTGCGGGCACCTCGGGCAGCACAGGGTGTGCCCTGGGCTCCGAAGTTTACATTTGCATGGCTTTCGAGCTAATCAGCAAAAGGCGCTCACTCATCAGACTTCTCCCCAGGAAGCTGGAAGCCATTACTGCTCTGGTTGTTGGGTGAGGAAACTGAGGTACAGGAGCCTCCCAAAGTAAGCAGGTTGAACAAAAGGGAAGAAGGCTGCTCCTTGCTGATCCGAAAGTGTTGTTTGACATCTGATCTTCTAACAGGTGGTTTTGAGTGTTTTCATTACTTGGCTGGAATGGCGCTTTATGGATACATTCCCGCCAATGGAAACATGGCCGCCCCACCATGACGATTCTAATTTACTTCCTGAATATACTTATTTATTTATTTATTATCTATTTAGCTATTGCTTGGCAAGCTGATTGGTAGAGGAAGGCCAATGGGACACCCTTCTTGCTCTGACACCCTTTGATCGAGTTAGCTAGAGATGTGTCTACATGGTCACTGCCCATGGAGTTGCCAAGACTCAGCCTTGTAGCCGGGTCGGAACCACCTGCAATGGATGTAGGCGAGCGCCCTGCACGCCTGGCTCCTGGCTTCCTCCAGGGTGGGTTTGCACTGGAATCGTTTCCTCAGTTTAATAAATTTAGGAGCCTCCGACAGTGGAACTGACAGCAAAGGCAAAAACTGTCAACCCACCTCCCCCACCGTGAGGGGAAACTTCTCAAGGTTTTCCCAGCAGTGCATTAGGCAGCTCGGCAAGAACCCACAGTCGTGCGCGTTTTGAGACTTCGTGTCTTCCATTAACCAATTCTAAGACAGAGGACCAGTGTCTTCATTCCCCTTGTTGTTGAAGCACTTTACATAGACTGTAACCCAGTTGCTAAATTGCTTGAATTTGTTAAACGTACAAAAGGGCCTACTCCCCGTTGATGGAGTAAAAGGAGAGGTTTGATTAAGTAGACAGCGCGATGTGCTTTTTTTCCTCCCCATCTGGATGTGTTAAGGGGGTATGTTTGAAACTTAGCACTCAGTTCATGCCTTTCATGAGGGAGGGGAAGAGGGTATTTAACAAGGTTAATAATGACAGAAAGAGGAATTGACACCACAAAAGAAAAAGAATTATTCTAGCATTTCATGACAGTTCCAAGACAGGTGTCGTTGGCTAAGTGAGGCTCTTGTAGACGTGGGGGTAACGTACACCTTATATGCATATGGATCAGTGAAAGCAGACTGTCAAGTCGGTGAGTGTAAGGTTGTCAAATATGAAACATAGCTTCAGAAGACCTGGAGAACTGCTTACTCTTTATTTCTTTTCTTAAAGACCCAACCCCAATGTCGTTTCACAGACAAAAGACCAAGCGCTATAAGGACTGAGGCAGGTCAAGGGTAGGACGGGACCGAAGCTTTGGATCGGGGCCTCCTGAGGATAACTGGGCTAGTAACCGATTCCCTTCAGAAGTATACTTTTTTATCTTAATCACATGCACACTGTGCTCTTTTGAACCAGTAGGCCATAGTTCACCCAACAGGGCCATCTCTAATTTCATCTTCTTGAGGTCCATGATGAGGGATTCTAGACTTGCAATCGACAAGATGCCCAGATTGAGCAAGCTGTATTCAAAGTCCCTTGGAATCGGTTGGATGATGGCGGTCAACCCACTGAGGTGATTTTAGGCTCTGCCGTATCACGAGATGCTTTACAGAGGCATCACTGGTCTCCTGAGCTTTGGTAGAGGTTGGGGACATGGAGAGAGCCACTAGCCAGGATGGTTTATTTTGGTTTGGTAGGTGGAGAGGGTCACGAGAGAGAGTCAGGAGACCTGGTTTTGGTCATGTTCCTCTCCTCCCGCCTTGGGCAAGTCATTCCAGTTCCCCCTAAGCTTTAGTTTCTCCATTCACAGGATGAGAGTGGTTGGGAAGGTGGTTTCTGTGACCCCTTCTGATGTATCTGCCATGACTTGGTTTTGCCTTGGGCCATGTATTTCTGTGGGCTGGCATGGGACTGAGAACAGCCTTGGGGAAAAGCTCTGCTGGGTCTTGCCTGTTATCTCTAAGTCTACCCTACCTCTGTCTTTCAGTGCCATGCCATCCCAGAAGGCCCCAAGCACTGAGGGCTAACTCTGCTAAAAGCAGTCAGGACTGATTAAACCCTCAAACACTCTCAGAGAAAACCACTAACTCCATCACCTATTAACCTATAGTGACAAAACCCCTTTGGCCAAACCTGGATGGTTTGACTTCAGAACTGGGTGAGTAAGAGTGAAGAACTTCAGAATTCTCATAACCCGAACCACGAGTTAAACAGATGGGTGCTGGAGATAAAGATCCACCTGACTTTGATTTCTGCAGTGCCCTCACAGAGGAGTTTGATGTTTCTTGCGAGTGGTAGGAGTTTCCTCGGAAAGTCCTCCTGAGTAAAAGGAGACACCTGGTGAAGATCAGGACCCTTGGGAAAGGCTACTTGCTGCATAAGCAAGGGAGATTTAAGGAAGATGAGTTAATATAGGACAAAAATAAGCGTATTGATCTGGGGGAAATCCTGAATACTACTGTGAGTTAGGCAGTTGTGGTAAGTGGGAAATGCTTTGGGGAAAACCCATAACTTCCCCAAATGCCTATGTAAATGCCTACAACATGGAAAATTCACAGGAAGACCTTGAGATCTCAGCACATACTATCACTTACATTGGAAATATTGAGCTGCAACTGAGGAGAGGCAGTGAAAATAAGAATTGCACCCGCCTTTAGGTTCAAAGGCCGGCAATCATCTGATGCCCAGAAAAGAATGTGATGAATGTGTAGAAAACATCTGAGGGAAGCAAAAATTCTTTGTAGGAAAAGAGAATCTGATTAGCATAATAGAAATATGTTCAAGAAATTATGCAAAGTCAATATAATTGTCTCTGGTTTAATAGGCAAAACAGGAAAATGACGTGGGAGGTATTTTGAAGTTTATATATTTCAAAGGGGTTTTACATGGTAGGTAAAATTTTCTTGGTAGTACAGGTGGATAAGTTGGGAAAATGGCCTGTGGTTATGTATCAAAATGTTCTTATTAATTAGAGATGGGTACTGATGAAGTTATGGGTAAAATGAGCTTTGCTTTAACTACTCCAGCAAAACAACAATAATAAAAAGAGCAGTTGAGAGATGGAACCAGGTTGGTAATATCTTGATAATTATTGATGCTGCACGACGGCCATATGGGGATTCATTAGATGATTGCCTCTGTTTTTGTATATATTTAAACATTTCTGCGATAGTGTTGTTGTTTTTTTTAAGAAAGAAAGGGAAAGAAGACAATTATTACATACAAGTGTTATTTTGAGATATTTGTAATGAATATGAAAAAAGTTTACATTTGTTCATATATGAAGAGCTCTTACAAATTAATAAAAACAAACAAACAAATAACCAATAAACAATGGGCAAAGGACTTAATTACACAATTTACAAAAGAAGTAGAAAAGGCCACTGAATGCACTAAAAATATTCAACTTTAGTAGTGGTTAAGACTGAAAATTAAAATAAATTGTGAGATGTGCATTTTATCACACCTGAAAGATCGTTGTTAAGGAAGTGGAGAGAGTGGGGCCTGGTGGTGACATTCATGGGGTGAGGACAGCTTAGCATTCCATGTCAATATGCCTCAAAATGTAAAATGTGTAACGTTCATTCACTTTGTCACTTCAAGGAATGCATGCTCAAGGAAATAAGGGTGTGTGTGAGTGTGCATATGTGTGTGCGTGTGTGTGTGTGTGTGTGTGTGTGTGTGTGTGTGAGTGAGTGTAATATTGGTCATTAGAATTGGGTTTTTAGAGAAAAAATGGAAAACAAAATGAATGTTCATCACAGGATGAAATTATGTTTAATGTGTCCATATAAATGAGTATTTTGGAGCGGTAAAAGTCAATGATGTATGTCTATTTTCTGAGATGAAAAGACATCCACTATGCACAGTTGAAGGAAAATTCAATGCAGGATAGTTTTGAGCATTTCACAGGTATGTCATACATACATCTAGAAGGCTATTCACTAAAATATTAACATTCCCTCAGATGAGATGTTCTTGAGTGACTTACACTTTCTTCTTGATAATTTTCTGTAGACTTTGAATGTACTATAGTCTCACTTATTAGTAATACTTAGCATTATTTATAAAGCTATATATGTTTTAAAAATGTAGTTGAGATAATTCATTTGATTTGTCTCAAGAAATAAAAAAAAAGTTAGTGAGACCCTAAGTTGGGTCAAAATTATTTTGGGAACTATCATATGATAATTGATTCATTTTGTCAGGGGAAAGAAACTATATGATATGCAAAGAACTGTTTTGAAAATTAACTTAAAGCTAAGAGATAAATGAGCCCAAGAGTGCCGGAAACAGGTACCTTGATGGTCTAATTATTTACTTTATTGGGAAAGTGAAAGGCTGAGTCAATTGCATCCCGGTAAACAAAACCCAGAGCTACAAAGTTTAGAAAGACATATACGTGCACGTGCTCGTATGTCTCCAAAAGCACGTATGGCAAATCTATCACTCACCTTGAACTCCAAGATTTCATACACATTTGTGGAGGCCAAATTAACTGAAAAAAAAGTCGATGTACTTTTTAACCACTATACTAAATAAAATAGTCTTTAAAAAGCATGAGATGAAGGTGAGGAATGTGACAATGCTTTGCTCCCGTAGAGAAGAAGCTTCAAACACAGGAAAGTTTGATTTTTACACAGTGGAAGTACTGGTTTCAGAAATAAAATTAAGTAGTGAAATAACAAGTACACGATGTCTTTGAAGGAGTTCTTGTTGTTTTTTTATTGTGGTAAAGTACACATAACATAGCATTTACATCATAACTGATGTACAGTGTACAGCTCAGTGGCATTAAGGGCCTTCGCCATGTTGTGCGACCATCACCACTGTCCTTTTCCAGAACTTTTTCACTGCCTCGAGGGAAACCCTGTACCCACAAAGCAGTCACTTCCATTCACCCCTCTCCCCAACCCCTGGCAACTACTAATCTGCTTTCTATCTCCATTGATTTGCCTAACCTGGACATTTCTTGTCAGTGGAATCATACAATATGTGGCCTTTCGTGTTTGGTTTCTTTCACTTAGTACAATCTTTTTGAGCATAATGTGCATCCGTGTTGCAGCGTGTCAGTATTTTACTCCTTTTCGTAGCTTAGCAACACCCCATTGTATGGACATTTTGTTTATCCAGTCATCTGTTGATGAACATTTGGGTTGTTTCTACCCTTTGGCTAATGTGAATAGAGCTTCTATACTACACTGTGTACAAGTTTTGGGTTGAACACCTGTTTTGAATTATTTTGGGTCTATACTAGGAGCGGAATTGCTGAGTTATATGGAAATTCTATGTTTAATTTATTGAGGAACTGCTAAACAGTTTCCCACAGCAACTGCACCATTTAAAATCCCTACCAGCAATGTGTGAGTGTTCCATTTTCTCCACATCCTCACCAACTCTCATCGTTATTTTTTTCGTTTTTGAATTATAGCTATTCTGGTGGTTGTGAAGTGATAGTTCATGGTGGTTTTAATTTGCATTTCCCTGAGGACTAGTAATGTTGAGCATCTTTTGACATGTTTGCTGGCCATTTGTATACCTTCTTTGGAGAAAGGTCTATTTAAACCCTTTGCTCACTTTTTAATTGGGTTGTATGTCTTTTTATTGTTGAGTTGTAATTGTTCTTTCTGGATACATCATATATTCTGAATGTATACTAGACTATATATTCTAATATCCAGAATCATATCAGGTGTATGGTTTGCAAATATTTTGTGTTGTGTTTCTCTCTCTAGTTAGTGTCCTCGATGCACAAAAAATTTTAATTTTGATGAAGTCCAGTTTATCTATTTTTTCTTTTGTTGGTTATGCTTTTGGTCTCATGTCTTAACATCATTTTTATTGCATTTTGAGATATTCAAATTTACCCATAAGATAAGGAACCCCGATGTGTTTTATAATCCATGGTTATTTCTTTAAATATTTTTCCCCAAAATGATTTCATATTAAAATGTTTATTTCTAATTTTTGATGTTTTAAAAATGCATGCTATTTGTCTATTTGGTGAAAATTGACCTTGAGTGTAGCATTAAGAAGTTGGGAATGCTTCAGGGGATATTCAAAAACAAATAAAACAACTTTCATTTGTTTTTTTAAGAAAAACGTGACTCAAAGCCTAGAGGTTTCTATTTTGGGAAGATAAAATATATGCTAGAATTGGAAACAAAGAAACTAAAAAGTGTTTTGAAAGTGAAAGGTGATTTCATTTAGTGCAATTGGATCCAGTGGCTTGTATTCTCTGATACTTAAGAAATTTGGAGTTGGGTGCTGAACCATGACTTATTCATTGAGGAAGAGAAATAAAATCATAGTCTCCAACCTTAAAACGGGATTCAGGATGATCCTGGGAACTAAAGCACAGTTAACAATTTCGATTCATAGGCGACAAGAATAGTAACCAGCTGTATTACCAGTGACAAGTCAAACACTTGAACTCATTTTGGTTTTAGTTTTAGAAAATGGGGATATGTTTTTAGTTTTGAGAAAACTGATCCAAAAAAAAAAAAAAAGCTAACACGAAGGCATTGCAATAATTCCATGCAGAAACACCCTTATAGGTTTGCTGTCAGAAACCTCATTACCACTAGAATAAAAAGCACAGACACCTCACCAAAAAAGAGAGACAGGTGGTAAATAAGCACATGAGAAGATGCTCCACATCATATGCTATCAGGGGAATGCAAATTAAAACAACAATGAGCACCTATCAGGATGACCAAAATCTGGAACACTGACAACACCAAATGCTGGCGAGGCTGTGGAGCCACAGGAACTCTCACTCACTGCTGGTAGGGACGTAAAATGGTGCAGCCACTTTGGAAGACATTTTGGCAGTTTCTTACAAAAGTAAACATGCTCTTAACATAATGATCCAGCAGTCACGCTCCTTGGTATTTACCCTAAAGAGTTGAAACCTTGTGTCCACACAAAATCCTGCACACAGATGTTTATAGCAGCTTTATTCATAGCAGCTGAAACTTGGAAGCAACCAAGGTGTCCTTCAGTGGATGAATGGATAAATAAACTGCGGTTCACCTGGACAATGAAATAGTATTCAGCAATAAAAAGAAATGAGCTCTCAAGCCACGAAAAGACATGGAGGAAACTTAAATGCATATGCCTAAGTGACAGAAGCCAATCTGAAAAGCCTGCATACTTGGGGAGGATGCCATTGGAGGTGTTATGCATGAGAAGAGGGCAGGGGTACACAATAGGGGCACAGAACATCCCAAATCAACACGAACTTGGACATTTTTAGCCCTCAGTCAAGCGTGTTAGTTTCTTGGGTGAAGCCAAATAGCAGCTCTGTTTTGATGTTTTGTGTGGTCCAGAAGGTTGCACATACCAGCTTGCAGAAGAGAGCGGGATGCATGTAAGCAGGGCTCCCTGTGATGTCACGCTCGTTATTGAACTCCCTCACTCCCCCTTCCATTTCTTCTCTTTCAGTTCCTCCCTTCTTTTCTTTCCAGCCTTCAATTCCTAATTGTTTTCCTTCATCTCTCATTTATTCATCCATCTATTGAAAACTGTATGTTGCTTTATGCCAGGTACTGGACTAGGTCTTAAGTCTATGACAGGCTAAGACCTGAGGCCTGTACTCAAGAACCCTAACATTCAATGAGGAAGACAAATATGAAACCAAATGACATTCAGGATGATAAATGCTGTGTAAAAGAGGAGATACATATATTGATAGCCCCGAGGAGGCCAGGGGCTGCTTTGTAAATGATGCTATGACCTGAATGTTTGTGTCCCTCCAGAAGTCATATGTGAAATCCTAACCCCCACGGTGATGCCTTAGGAAGCAGAGTCTTGGCGAGGTGCTTAAGCCACGAAGGTGAAGCCCTCATATATGGGATTAGTGCCCTTATAAACGAGATCCCAGAGAACGCCCTCACCCTTCCCACCATTTGGGAACAGTGAGAAGTCTGTGACTGGGAGGAAGCCCCTCATCCAACCATACTGGTACTCTGATCTTCCAGCCTTCCAGCCTTCAGAACTGTGAGAAATAAATTTCTGTTACTTATTAGCTACAGGTCTATGGTATTTTATTACAGCAGTCTGGAGGGACTAAGACAAAGCATTTGGTGAATTCAGATATTATTTATTCTAGACATAATTATGACTTGGTATTCTGACTGTCATCCATCTTCTATGTAATAATGCACTTTTTAATTTCACCTTTACAAACAAAGACAACCTGGAGTGCTTAGGCTTTGCAATTTTCTTCCAAGTGACAGATAAGGTTGGTTGTCCTTCTGGCCTTGCACACACATCCTTGCAGTCGGCAGCACACACTGCTATGGCCTTAGTACTGGGGGCGAGCCTGTGCCAAGGGACCATGCTATGACTAGCTGACCCATTAGTAACTCAGCCTAACCCAGTTCATGATCTATTAACACATTAACCTGTCCAGCTGTCAGATGTGGGCTACCCTTGATCAGACCCTGAGAGGGCTCCAGCCCATTCAATATTTTCTCACCCAGTAGAGTATAATCAACACTAAAGAATGCTAATGAAGAAAGCAGGTGCACAAATAATCTCTCCTCCAAGGTTTCAGAGCTGCCATTTTCTTATACACAGTCATGTGGGGAAAGCGTCTTACTTTAAGTCCATGGACATTGTTAGCCAGTCTGTATTATAGATGGCACTTAGGAGCACACACAGGTTTGAGCCACACAAGGCAGGCATGCACCTTCGTTTCACCCATGAGCCCCTCCTCCTGGGAGCAGCTTAATGGAGTAGGGTTTGTCTCCTAACCCAACATGGCCCGTTCAATGTTCATCCCCAGGAGTCTGGAATTATGTAACATGCCAGTTGAAATGCAGGAAAGGCTGTGAAGCTGAGATGAGGGCAGTTGTATTTTGTCATGTATTTGCCTCAAGAGGGAAATGCGTTTTGCAGAGTTACAGGGGTGAGAGGCAGTTGGAGGAGAGATAAGAATGTAAGACCTGGTGGAGATGAGAGGAACCGGGCTTCCTGGCTGGTCAATTTGGAGTTTCCTCTCCTAGTTCTAACTTCTGGGAAAGCCTGGGGTACCTTTCTGCTCCTGGGTACCGTAAGACATGCCTCACTCCTGTTAGGAAAGCAACCAAGAAAGAATATAAAGCACGATGAAAACAAACTTTTTACTTCAGGCAGTTTGAGTGGGTCTCTGTTACTTTCAACCCCCAGAACTTGAGTAGTTGTCCTAAGAGAATTTCTTGAGGGTCGGTCGTTCTCACTGTTGCTGGCTTTGGGCAGTTGAATTCCTTTGGATAGTACATAAAAAAAGATGACGACAACCATGATGGCAGATGAATCTTTAAGGTCACTGAGTTTGTGCCAAGGCCCGAGAATAGAATAGGCCTATGTGGATGAAAACAGGCTGGATCACCCCAAGGAAAATGAGCACAAGTGTTCTGATGGATGGAAACTAGTTGTCAGGGGAAGCAGGAATGTCCTCATCCTGGAGAGTTTCAGAAAGACAGTAACGGTTGGCTCGTCTGGAACAGCCGGAAGCATGCGGATGACTAAGTGACCTTCGGTTGTTCCTCCTCCTCTCGGCCCCTTGAGTCTGCTCTCTGGGCTTCATGGACATATTTGTGATGAGGGGTGAGGTCCTGCATTGCAGGAATTTGGCCCGCTCTGTGGGCATTTGGTCCACTTCTGGGATTTATCTTTAGCTTTCGTAAGGGGACCTTTGAAAAGTCCCCGCTCTGCATGTCCCGCACTCTGGTGCTCCAGCCATGAGGTGGCGGGAGAAAGGACTGATTCAGAGACAGTGAAACCAAATAGGAAGCTGGAAAAAGTGACATTTTGCAATGCATTTTCCTGCCCTTCACTTGTCTCTGCTTCCCTGGCCAGGATTCATCCAAAGAGACTATTTTTACCCTGTTCCTGACCCAGCGAAACCATGAGGTTCTGCAAATCTTACCGGATTTAGACTCTACTTGTGTTTTCTCTGTAACCTCTTATTTCTGGGAAAGGATGGCGACCAGTGCTTATGCCTCGGACCCTCAGTCTCCTAATGGAGACTGCATGCAGGATCCCAAGAAACCCTGCTGGGAAGGAATGTTTTACACACCTAGGAAACCGAGGAAAGATCAACCTCTTCTCCAAAGGGCTCAGGGAAGAGAATTCCCCACACTTTCTCTGCTCGTGGAGGCCCTGACCCCGGGGTTTCAGAGCTGGGTGGGAGGCAGGCCCAAGGTGTGCCTTCTCAGGTGGTTTCCAGACATCGTCTGGACTCCATTGCAGAGCCACTCCTTGTACAGGTGTGGTTGCACGCTGGTGTCCTCAGGAGAGAAAGGCCTGCGGTGGCACACTCCCAAAGTGTTGGAGAAAGAAATCTCCCACGCAGAATTTTCCCACACTCAGCACACAGGCCAAGGAGAAACCAAGGGGCACCGTCTGAGCCCTGCGGAAATCACAAGACATGCAGTCTGCAGCTGGGGGACAGCAGCTGCAGCTCTTACCATTGGGGGTTTCATCTAGCTGGAATCCTCCTAATGCTCAGACCAGTTAGCAGAGGGTTTCCAGATGGGCTTGAGTGGAAGAGCCGAGAAAAGGACTGTTCTCAGGTCAATAATTGTCTTGCATCCACTTCACAGGTATGGAATCTCTCTCTCTCTCTCTCTCTCTCTCTCTCTCTCTCTCCTATCATCAAAGCAGAACATGCTGCCTTGTCTGAACTGAGAGTGAGACCTGAAGTTCTATTTCTGGTTCTGCCAACTGACTCCTGGGTGACCTCAGTGACTTCCTCTCCCAGTGCCTCAGAGTTCCCCTCTCTGAAAATGACTTTAGAACAGTCTTACAACTAGATAGAGCCCCCACACCTAGAAGATGCTAATAGACACAGCTTTTCATCACTCCACTCTGAGTCCATGTGGACTTGATTTCTCCACGGGCACATAAGGCACAAGGAGAGTATTCCTTGGTTCGTTTTTGTCCTGGTAGAGATGCGACCAACTGAAGCAGTTTCCTCCTGTCACGGGTTTCACAAAAGCGTGCGGATGAACTCTTTCTTATTCCATCCAAAGCTGGTGGCGAAAGATCCTGGGAGTGGAGAGGTGGGCTGGAGGAAGTGTTGGAAACGAACCCCAGCCTCAGGAGAAACGCTGCCCCAGTGCACTCGACGGCTCCGGCCACCGACCTCACTGGGTTGCAGGCACAACAACAGCTCGTGTGTCTGAGGAGGAGGGCTGGCACTGAGGTGCCATCCGGATGGAGAACTTCGGTAAACAGGCTAAACAGACACGCTCCACAGTGGAAGGGTCTTTCACAAATACATATAAGGGTCATTTCCAGAACATATAAAGACTGCATATTCCTCATTCTCAGGACATATGAAGAACCCCTACATGTCAGATTTTAAAAATTGATACTAAAGCAACAGCGAAATGACAGAAGGCATGAATAGGCACGGACAAAAGAGAACACAAATGACTTATGAACACATGAAAAATGTCCAACCTCATTAGTAATTAGGTAAATGCAAATTAAAACCATATTATCATATCACCAGATTGGAAAAATTTTAATATTCTAGAATATGAAGAATAGCAGCACTTTTTGTAATAACAGAAGCTGTAAGGAACCAGAAGTGAGTGGATATTTTTAAACCTGTGACACACGCTGACAATGGCGTACTACATGGCAGTTAAAACGACTTGGTCCACATCACGTCAACATGGGTCAGGGTCATGAACCTATTTTTGGGTGGGACAAGCAAGTCACAAAAGAATGGAAAAGATATTCTTCCATTCCTGTGACGTCCAAACATGGAACATAATAATATACTATTTATGGATGCTGGCAAATAAGAATAATTTTCTAGGGAACATAGGGAGATAAACTAAAAATTCAGGACAGTATTTTACCCCGAGCAGGGACACAGGAGGTCAGGTTAGGAAGCGGGACCCTGGTGACCTCACAGTAACGACAATGGCTGGTTTTTCTCAAGTGAGTTCATGACTGTTAGGTCATTCATTCTTCCTTATGCTTTACGTATGTTGATAATATTGTATCTGCTCAATACTGAAGGAAAATCGAGAATGTTATGAACAATTTTCCAACCTCAAACGTACTTCATTCTTTTAAAAAATGTATAATATTCTATAATATGGATACATCATTTTCAATTAAACATTTCCCTATTGATGTGAATTTAAGAATTTTGCTTCCCAATTTTTGGCTCTTCTCATGCAATCAAATCTAAAAAATGGACCTTAACAATTGGTATTTTTGGGGTTTTTTTTGGCGAAGAAGTATCTTTATTTAACCAAACAAACACACCCATGCTTTCTAACCCCTCCCTGTAGAAGGTTTGATGCCTTGTAGAGGGTCTTAGAGGGAGGTAGAGAGAGGGGAGTAAGTCACTCTGTGTGTGAGGCTGGGTGGCCCTGGCTGGGACGTTGAATCATATGCTGTAGCCCTGGCCCATTCTCAGACGCAAAGGATTTCTGTCTGCCTTTTACTCCGTAGGGGTGAAGTGCACCCTTCACTTTATTGGAACTTCTACCCACTTAACCACCCAAGTCCAAGAGTCTCTGAGGCGGGATTCTCTTACAGGCAAATGTAGTATGTTTTCCTTTTCCCTACAACTACAGGAATTGTATGTTCAGTGTGATTATTGGGGACATTCAGAAAATGCAGGAACCAGATGTTGGATCTGTAAAGAGATGAACAAGGGGAGGCATAGGACGTGTCAGGAAGCCGGGTGAGCCAGTCCTGGCACGCAGTGGCCCTCCTGCCTGTACGTTGATTCGTCAACATGTGTCGATTATTTTAGTCTGTTGATCTGACCACCTCAAAGAGAAAGAAGACTTTATTCAGGGTAGAACTGTTAATAAATGAGTTCCTTTATTATAGATAACTCAGTTGTTTTTTTAATAGGTTATTGAAAAGGCGTCCCGAGGTGCCATTTAAATAAAGATGTTACAGTACGTAATGGGTCACAGAAACCAAGAATACAATATCCACGTAATTTAATAACACTTAGGAATAAGATTTCCATTAGACATGCCTGGAATTGGAGCATACTACTTTACTGCTTTCTATCAAGAAGACCTCTAAATTCCCAATTTAAAACTGATACGTTTCCAGCTCGTGAATTCGAGAGAGTCTCTGAATAAGAGAATAATTGGGCCGGAGACCTAGGCATTGTGCTGCTGTGCAAACCTGATTGCTCCTGCGAGGTTATTAAAAATTCTGGGCTAATGTGCTGGAAAGAATGAATTTGCTATTATAGCGATCTCCATGCATCATGGTACCTCCGCAGCCCAAGCACGAGCTCTAAACTCAGCGTATGTTCCAGGAAGGAGATTAATTGAATTAAGAAGTATTTATTAGAGAAGAAATAAATAGCTTTTGCCAATTAATGAGATCAATCAGCCCATCCATTAAGGAGGGGTGAGGGAGCTCTGCCAAACGGGTTGGGTTTTCAGCTATGGAGCCTGGTTGGCAAGGTGCCAGGGGCCATGGAGCCCATTCACAAGCTGAGGACACTTAGAGGCACAGAGGAAATGAAGTGTCAAGGAGAGTAAGCGAGCCACCGCACAGTCAGGTCAGAAGTCTGCCTCTCCTTTTGCCTCACCTTCCCTTTCTCTTCCTTTCCCCCTCTCCCAAACATTCCCCTGTATTCACAACCAGAGCACGTTATATACAATGACAAGTACCTGCTCAGTATGATCATTTGATACTATTTGCCACTATTTGGAACTCAGCAATGTATGAATAGTTATTTTCTAATGTTCTGCTTACAAAAGAAAACTTATTGCACTTAGAGAATTGGAAAATGTATCCCATCCTCTGCTTTATTTATTGGAAATTTCAATTAAACAAAGAAGATTCCCCTTTCCCTCTAATATGACTGTAACTTTTTCCCAAAATCGTTATTTCTGAACTTACTGTGACTGAGAAATGACTGATTTATATTTGTATTTAAACACACACACACACATATATATTACATATGACATATTAGTTTCCTGCTAGTATGTTTTGGGCAAAGAGAGTTTGCCAAAAGATAGTCTTCATTTAATTTCCCGATGCAAATGTATTTTTGTTGGACACATATTGATCCACTTGTTGGCAATGACTTACAATGATGTTGATTCCGGGAACACAGGTCGTTTGAAGCAGAAGGATCCTCAGGTGGTGTTACCTGGTCCCATCACTGGTCCCAGTGGCCTGCGTGCTTGCCTCATCATTAGAGGCTGTTAGCACGTCCGCAGGCCCTGCAGACATGCCCTCTAGGGAGGAGCATTGCCTGGTCCTGCCCAGAACAAATCTTTGTGAAAAAGGGACCAGGGCCGTGAGAAGTAGTTAGCATTTTCTAATCATCAAGTGAATTTAGACACTGTGGGAATAGTTTCTGTGCATCGTTGAGTTCTCATAACAGCCCAGTGAGGCACAGACATCACTGTCCCTACTTTGCAGCTGAGTACACTGAGGCTCAGTTCTGCTGGTCAATTGAACTCACATATGCCTGCTTTGGATGAACTTGCTTTTCCCTTTTCCACTCCCTGCTCTCCCCCCCCCCCCCCCCCCCCCCGGCCCAGCTGGAGGTGCTGTTTGTACATCTGGTAATGGGCACAAGCTCTCACCAAAGCAGATACATCCACTCCTGTTTCCTCCTGCTCCACCTGGCTGCTCCCCACCTGGGACAAGGCATGGTGGTTAAGAGCACGGAGCCCACAGTGAGACTGCCTGGATTCTAATTCTGGCTTTCCTCTGACTTGCTGTGTGTCTGTGGGCAAGTTACTTAGCCTCTCTGTGTCTCAGTCTGTAAAATGGGGATGATAATAGTACCTCTCCATAACATTGATTAGAGGGCTAACTAAATGAGTATTTGTAAAACACTTGAAAGCATGTGTGCACAGTCTGGTCAGTGCAGTGGTGATGATCAAGAGGCATTGTAAAGGGGTTAGAAGGGCACCTGGAACATGGGAGAACTTAATTACACATGTTATTCTTTAAGAATGGAATGTGTTCATTTCTGCAGAGCTGTTCTGGCGTTTTCTCTGTCTTCAGAGACAAGTGTTTAAACTTTGCTCTGCATGATGGGAAGAGTAAGTAAGTTTCAGAAAGCCCCTTTTGTGACTCACAGTCCTCCCAGGATGGAGCTATTTGGGCCCCTACCTCAGTTTAGTCAAGTCAATTTTGATCACTGTTAGGTTATGGCTTTGCAAAGACAGGATCCCAAAGCCCCCCCCCCCCCCATGTATATGTACTCAGGTGCTCCATAAATGTTTACTGGATCAATAAATAAAGGTTAGGTCCTTATTCCAAAATGGCGGCTACCCAGTTCTGGAGAGCTGTCACCAAGTGGGTGTGCTGAAAGAAAGGGCCCAAGGGTTGGCAGGGCTGCCAGTGCTAAGTGCCTAGCAGGGTCTGTAGCCGGAGGAGAACTCAGCTCTGCTTCTGAGAGGATGGCTGGAGGGTGCTTGTTTAATCTTTCCTCCCACTTCCTCCTGAGCATGCAACGCCACACGCCCTTCAAAATGACCCATCCCTGATCTGAGGGAGTTTGCTTCTCAGTAGAGGGGAGGGCCTAATGCCCCTTTGGTTTCTGCCCATGGGAGGACAGCTGTGTAGAATACAGTGAAATGGCAGCAGTATTGTGAAGTAGCAGACACTTCAACCCAACACTAATTCTTTTGCTTCACCTTTAAAAAAAGAATTGGAAGCCCTGAAATAGATCTATATAGGAAGTGGCACAGACAGTGATAGCCAGGCAAAATTCTGCAAAGAATGCCGCTTTTCTGGTTAAAATCAGAGAAAAGCTTACATGCCTTAAAAGTTATTAAGTGTTGCTAGGTGGCATTCCATGCGGAGTGAATTCTAGCTGTGGTCTTCCCAAGTTGGATAGCTACAGATGACAATGACTGAAGTTTTTGTCATGAAGTTCATGTGTAAAAATAGCTGTCACTGAATTGCTGAAAGCATCTGATAGCAGCCTTCACTCACTCTTTCTTAGAGAATCGATGTGGCTCCCAGCTGGGTGCAGCCCTTTGGGTCCAGTTTGTGGCCAGCGTCTTCAATTATCAGGTCGATGTCACTCATGGGTGCTTCCGGAAGTGCCACCAGCTCCTGTGCCCCTCCAGTTCATCACAAGGGGGTCTTCCTGCGGTGGAACATTTTGTCCTAACTGAAAAGGACTCAGTGTCTCTGTCTACAAGTGATCGATACTCACATTTTAAGTATAGTCACCCACTCCTGTACTTAAATAGCTTTGGTTGTTGCTGAATCAAAGGGGGCGTCTCTCTGCAATGTTCTGGCACCTTTTCCTGTTGCTTGGACATGTGTTCTCGCTCCACTTTAGAATACATTATCTGCAGACATAGAGACTCCTCTGGACTCAGTGTGAGGGGAAGAAATCCCCCCCCCCCGCCCTCCGTGAATGTGGGTCTCTCTTTCACACTTAACTGTGTCCTGTTGGGGTGAAGCCTCCCCCAGCCCCACCCCCACAGCTGCAGACCTCTGAGGTTTTGTTGCTGATTAGCCATTTCACACCCACGAGCTGGACTGAAACAACTTAGGCTGGGCCCACCTGAGTGAGAGAAACAGGAGACCGGGGGTAGCACGAAGCCCTTCTCCACAGTGCACGATGGGAAACGTGGCTAAGGAGCTCTCCTGATGAAAGCCACTTATTTAGGAGCGGTGCTTCTAGAAGAATTTAGAACTTACAGGTGCTGAGACTGGCTGTTTACCCAGGCACTCTGCTCGCTCTGAGAAGTGGGGTCTCAACAATTCATTCCACAGCTCATGAAGCTCCAGAGAGCAGAGGCAGCACAACGAGAACGCTTCTCTCACTTAACTCCGAGTTCATTTTTAGCGCACGCACTGGCGGCCCAGCTCCTTAAACATTCATTACTCTGTGATGCAGTTGGCAACTCACACGAGCGGCCCGGAGCTGTCCAGAACAGGGAGCTCGCACCATTTGAACCAGATCTCCCTCATCCCCTCGACAGTCCCATTAAGCCAAAGAGTAAATTATTAATAGTGCTGACTAAAATCAAAGCCCCGAATGATGCAAATACAGTTAACCAACATGCACTGGAAAAACAGAAGTATTCAAGATAGCTGAGACAAGATTTTAAGACAACAACAAAAAATGTGCCTTAAAATGTTATCATCAGGTAGAGAAGTGTGGCTACCACAATGAGGGGCCGCCATGTGTAGGGAGAATGGGGCCTAGGGAATTTAAATACATTACTCTGTAGTAAATTGTAAAAACAGATAGTGACATGAAGGCAAAGTTTTGTAAATAATGTTTTCCTGGTCTTCTTATACTTGTTAAAATGGTAGAGAGAAGTTTGACCCAAAAGATTTGAATTTGGCCAAATAAAACTGGTACCCTAGGCCCCTTTACAAAGGAGTCTAGACATAGAGGCCAAAATGTCTTTCCAAGAATAAACGGCAGATGGAATTCTTTAGATGCCCCAGGGCCCTCCCAGAGTCCTGCAGCGTCAGGTGAAGCCCAGCTCTCCACCTGCAGCAGCGAACACGGTCATTCCTGGGGGGATGCAGAGTGTGGCGGGGTCATCACGAAGCCCCCAGCGCCGCCCAGGGATGGAACCGCTGCGTTTGGCTCTCAGGTTGGGGCGTAGCCTGGTTCAGGCCTGTAGAAGCCTTTGGGTCCTGAAGGGCTCAGATTTTAAATGGTGCCTTTTAAATTCTTCTCACCATAGAGAGCTAAGAATTTTCTTATTGAGGAAATACCAACTATTGTTTGAGTCCATGTGTTGGGCCAGCAGGTGACTCAAGCTGGGCCAGCTGGATTTTCCCTGGACCTCCCTGCTGCCGCTAGAGGACAGGGTCATTCCAGGGCTTGGGTGACGGAGCTATGAGGTGGCAGGCCAGGGCTCCACTGTCCTCTGCAGCATGGAGCCATGTCTGCCACTGGAAAAGAACATACCAAGATCCCGGAGTTGAGAGAAGAGAAGAGAGAGCGAGGGAGGCAGACAGGGCTCCATGCCCAGGTCTTCACAGCCCTGCTGTGTTTCTTGCTTGATGCCAGCTTGCCCTCTGCACCTGCGAGCTACTCCAGCATCTTCTAAGTAAGTCATCTAGCGCTGCACATGCCAGTTCAAGTGGAGCTTCTTTAACTGACGACTGAGAGGCCCCAGAGAAATACAATAAAAGGAGAAAGAACACAATAGGAAATACACAAAATCAAAATAGATAAGTAACTCTAAGAGATGAATCTTGGAAAAACGAATGCTATGCACAAATCCCAGTAATGAATAGCAAAGTAAAGTGTGCCTCGGGAAGTTTTCGTAATTCCAAAATTTTAAGCCAATATAACAAATTATAAAGAAAGCAAGTAACAGGTATGGAACATAAACATAGCACACTTCTACCAAACAAGTACATAATAGAAATAAAAGGAAAAGGAAAACAAACTGGGATTTATTTTAAATAAATATGACAAAGATTTAATATAGATTCCCAATATAGACACAATATAGTCACAAAATTGATTTGTCTCATGTGCTCAAGAAGAGATAGAATGAATAGTTAAAACCTCATGACTTAAAGTATAGCTTGAACAACAATAATTTAATACCTATTAAGTCAGTAAAATTTTAAAATAAAACTGAAACATCTAAACAACATAGGAAATGTATCAGCTCAAACAAAAAAGTCAACAGCAGATACCGGAGGAGCCCACGGTCCGCAGCGTCAGCCTCACCCTTGACCTCCACAAAGTGGCTCTGACTTGGATAATCTCCGCCTGCATATCCAGACCCTGTGTGCTTAGTGGTACCATTTGGAGGAAGGTGAATGTTTGCCTTTGAAGCTCTTGCAGAAGAGTAAATTTTGACTTCCACAGGACACAGGGAATATCCCTGGCTCTGATTGGATCACGTCCCTGTTTTGTAGCTGATTGCTGTGGCCAGGTGGTTTGATGCACAACTGGTGTTAGCAGTTCCAGGCTCATGCTCCTAGAGCTGTCCATGGAATCAGGGCCACTCACATGCTAGCTCAAAGGAAAGAAATGGAATCAGTCCATGAGACATGCCCAATACAGGAACAGGACAGGACAGAAATGTGTCACCCGGCATGACCCAGCACCTAGAGAGGTCCAGGACACACAGAGATTGTCCCCTAAGGGGAGGATTGCTAGCATCATGACAGGTAGTGAGGACTGCTTGATGGGCACAAGCCCAGCTGACTGTCTGCCTGGGCACACGTCTCCCAAAGACCATTCCTGCTCTGCATGGTCTTGTCCAGCCACTTCCCGCTGGGGTCTGTGCTCTTTTCCACATCTCAGGGGAGGAAACAAAGGTTGATCCCTGTGTTGCCCGAGCAACAGCACTCTGGCAGCTGCCTGTTCATGGTTCCCAAGTCCTCTGCACGTGCTATTCACTGTTTGCTGGCGCTAAGCCACACTTGCCTTGCAGAGTGGCCCTAGTAACTGTCTTTCCAGTAGGTAGGAATTTCACTTCCTTATTTCCAGGCATAAATAATTGCAGATGCAAAATTGTTGCCTTATTTTAGACACAGCGGTTGAGAATGCAGCTCTTAAACACTCCACAATACCTTTTGCCTTTAAGGAGGAGGCAGCCTGACCCTAAGCCACCTGCAGGAGAGAGGGGGCAGGTGGGCGCTGTGTCCTCCAAACCTCAGGTTACCTTTTGCTGCTGCTTCTCCTTAAACCCTACTCCTATAATCTAAATACCAGACCACATGGGGGGCTCTAAGAGCCAGCGCTGCAGTAGTAACCTGTGTCCTGGGCTGCACAGCATGTGTCCGCCAGGCAAGGCAGCTGCACAAGGGGCAGGGCCCTGTGCAAACTGAAAATACGACCTCCTTGTCCAAAAAAGAGGAAAAGCATTGTTTTCCTTTTTCATGGTCTCCCTCTTAACTTGTCTTTCTGTTCTTGATTTGCTCTTTCATGTCCCCCGCCTTGGGCGTGGGGATGCTCACGGGGTCATTGTGGGCCCTCAGAGCGCCAGGGGCCAGGCCCGTGATTGTGCACACCTGGCCCTCCTAACGTCCCCATGTCCGCACTCCCAGGCCCAGGTCCTGCTTTGGGTAGAGGGTGGCAGCAGTAACTGGTAGGGGCAGTGGGGCAGATGAGGGAGGCAGCCGGGACCCTGGCCTGCACATGAGCTGTGCTCTCCGGCCCCTACTCCCTTGCTCCACCCAACGTCACATACAAAACACAAGTTTAAGAAGAGTTACTCGCTGTGCAAGACCATGGCCATGAGGCGTGGATGGCAGGGCCGTGGCTCGGCGGGCGGGGAGGGAATGGCAAACGGTAAAGTGAATTGCATCGGTCGACGTTTATAGGCCACATGTATCTGATCTTTACGGCTTATGGGATCTGGAAAAAGCCTTTATGAGCCTTGGTTTCCTAGTCTGCACACTGCAGAGAATCCCAGGGCCCCCGCAAGGATGGAGGAGCCGCAGGGTGCAGAGGCCTCAGAAACAGTGGAGCGCTGCCTTCACAGGGGCCATTGGCTTAGAAATTGAGGCTCCGGAGTTGCCGCTGCCCCAGGGGGGCCGGACTCTTGGGGTCCTGAGGTCAGGATGACTGGGTGAGGTCAGGGAGGGATCCGTATAGCTCTGGGGCGGGCCTCAAGGAGGTGGCTAGAGAGTCCACCGCGGGCCCAGCGGCTGCCTTAGAATATTCCTGCTTTGACTCTGTGGCACCAGATGGCTGAGGCAGGCAGGGGCCCAGTGCCTGTCACAGCCAGGACCTTTTCAGGGCCAGACATGGAGGAGTGACGGGGCTGTGCCCTCTGGGATCTCAGAGCCAGGAGCATGGCGGGTCCATGGGCTGGAAGCCAGAGGACTGGGAAAGGGAGGCCCGAGCAGTCAGGGGCAGGCGAGCCGGCCAGACCCGGGGCTGAGCCGGGGACAGGCAGGTGAGAGAGAAGAGGGTGCTCTGGGCGGAGGGAGAGGGTGCGACATGCAGAGCTGGGTGGGGTTGCACTCCCGGCCCTGGCTCAGACCCAGAGCACCTCTCCTCACTCCACAGCCCGACGTCCACGTCCACAGTGACAGATGGCAGCTAAAAATACACCCCTGATTACTCAGGGCCCCTGACAAGAAACAGGGCCGTCCTATCTGCGCACCAAATGAGGAAGACTTCTAGTGCAGGGCAGCCAGGCATTTCCTCCATAATAAAAATTACGTGAGGGGCCCAACCCCCCACCCCCACCCCCTTTTGGGAATGGGGAGACTGAAGCCCAAACCACCTGGTTCAGAGCAACGGCTGCCCTCTCCTCGTTCCAGCTGAGAACACGAAGAGAAGGCACCGAACAAGATAGTAAATGGCGTACATGTTGAAAAGAACGCACTGTGGGGATGTCAACCCACAGGAGCCTGCGGTTTCTGCAGTTCGGGTGGGTGGCTTCCTGCAGCTGCAAAGCCTGCCGGGACGGAGGAGAGGCCGGCCGGCCCTGCACCTCGCCTGGCCGCCGAGCGGTTGGGCCCGGCCGGCGGGCCGCTGCTGCTGCACCCCTGCGCTGGCTCGCAGTGGAGGGAACCCGCCCCTTACCCGGAAAGCCAAGAACGGACAGATCAAATAAATCACCGTGGCTCAAAAAGTGAAAGCCAGGCAGAAACCTAAGTCGGCACGCCCCTGTGGGAGAAACCTGGAGATATTCATTTGATTTTGCGCATGTAGACAGTGATGTTAATGTTATGTAAATGCAGCCCCATCTCTAATCCATCCTGAGATGTTATGTGTCAGGGCTGTGCTGTGTAGCACAGGTTGCCGGTGGTGGAGACACCCTGTGTTTTTATACAGGCATGGCTGTGATTACTTATTGCTGAGGTTTTTTTTTTCTTTTTTTCTTTTTTTCATTACACATTTTAAACAGCACAAGCGGAGGCAGTGGAATCGGAGAGGCATGATTGCAAGAGTGTCTGGAGAGAAGCAGCTTTGATAGGCACCCCGGGCGGAGGCAGAAAGGCCCAGAGGCAGCCTCTCCTGCTTAGGGCAGGCGGGGAGGACTTAGAACTAACACTTCTGATTGTGAGATATAAGGTGAGACCCACCCAGTCAAAACTGATATCCCTTGGAAAGCAGGATGCCAGGCAAACCTACGTGTTTCTGCAGGAAGCCTGCTCAGCGGTTTCCCTGCAAAGAGACCGGGCCATCACCAGGGAGGGGACGCCTCACCATTGCACAAGGAGCAAAGGATGCCCAGAAATGCACTAGCGTGGGTCTGTGCAGACTACAGTGGGCGCAGGAGGAGGTGGTGGGGTCCACGAGACGGGGGCGTGCGAGGAGCCCAGGGAGGCTGTGCAGCCCCCACCCCACCCTAAGCAGAGCTGGCAGGCAGCGCGCATGCCCCTCCCTCTAGCTGCAGGCACAGCACCTGTCTGCTGTGTCCGAGCGAGGCCCGCGCATCCAGGTGCAGCGCTGGCCATGGAGAACAGAGACCACTGACTGCTTCTTCTAGGTCATCCGACCTTTATCCCAGTATTAATCCAGGTCCCCAGAGACCCCACAGAGCCCCTCAGACTTCTGACAACATGACTTCTTCCCCACTAAGGAGTGTTGAAAGGAACAGCCCCTTGGAGTAGTTGTCTTTTTGGCAGATTTTAATACCTGTGCCCCTTATGAAAATGTCCCCATTTAGGAAAGTCCTTTTCTGGACAACCAGCGTGACTTGCTGTGACCAGACAGTGGTGAGCCCCACAGCTATCTTTCTTTGCCCCAACTCTGACTGAGCATGAAAGCTGGAATGGAACCCATTAGTTCATCAATTTCTGTGTTCCTGTGTGTTACCTTTCATCCAAGAATTGTCAACAGGGGTTTCCCCCCGAACCCTCCATCTGCGTTGCTTTCTGTGTCGTGCTCACTGATCTCTTTCTTTGTGCATCTGCTTGTTCCATTGGTTGGTTGGTTGGTTGGTTTAATCACAAGCCAACACTAAAACAATTTTGAAATTTGGAGAGCTATCTCTTGGTAACTACACTCGAAGATCAGTGACGTGCGCTCTGACAAAAAACACCAGTGTCCTGTCCCTTTGGCACTTCTGCCAGCTCCACATTCTCCTTAGGTAGGTGTGGTGGGTGTGGCCCCCTTTCTCCAGGCACAGGGCTCTGCAAAGCACGCGTGAGTAGTCGGCAATTCCAACTTTGGAAATCCCACAATGGTGGGAAAGAAAACAGCTTTGCCCTTCAAAGAAAGAAGGAGGCCTCAGGCTACAGATGAGTCATGTGCTGCCTCTCTGTCCCAGGCCACTTCTCTCTCAAACCCAGAACTTCCCTTTCCCTCAGAGCGCAGCGCTCACCTCTGCTTGTCGCCCCAGCCCTCGAGGCTGACCAGCCTGAAATCACCCTGGAACCTGTTCCTTACCTCCCCGTGCCCCCGTTCGAAACTTCCTTCTCTCTCATTCATGTTTTCTCCCCACATTTGATCCCAACTGCTTGCTCAGACCTCTGCCCCCTGCCCAGCCTCTCCTGAGCAAACCCCTGCTGGCTGCCCGCTGGACACCGGCCCTTGTGATGGCGGGCCGCCCCTGTCTCTGCCCCCACACTCCCGCACAGGCCCTCACAGTCACTGCCTGCCAGCCACTCAGAGGTAATGTCTCTCAGAGAGGCCTCCCCTGCCCACCCAGCTCACTGGTCGCCAGCTCCTCCACCTGTTTATTCTTCACGAAGTTTACCACCCTCTGAAGTTAATTCTTTCTTTCCTGTTAGTTGTCTGTCTCCTCCACTAGAATGCAGGTGCCATTCAGAAAAACCTCACTTCTGTCTTGTTTCTTGGCTGTATTTCCAGCACCTAGAGGAACATCCTAAGAGATACTTAAGAGGATACTTAGGAGAGTGAAAGGATGAATGAATGAATGACTTCAGCAAAGCTCTCAGCATCCTTCACCCGGGACCTTGCAGTAATCCCCTGTCTCTGGATTGCCCACTTCTTATTTGTCTGATATTAGAGCTTGACTAATTTTCCTAGAATACCGATTGCCCTTTTAACACCACTTCAAAGTTCCCTATTCGAAGCACAGAACAAGGTGCCAAGTGCAGATATTGCTTCTGAAGGCTCCTTCCAGCTGGCATTTTTCTGGGTGCCCAGCACTGTCTCCGGAAGCGAACCCCACTCCATCCTCACGTTTCCACGTCTGTTTCAGCAGCCTTGCATCCGAGTCCAAGCCCTTTCTCATACCAGACTCTCTTCGCTTAATTCCTTCTTTCTATTTTCCAATGGAAGGCATTCTCACTGGAATAAAAAATTCTTTGGCAAGATTTGGATTAAGATCCTGCCTCGATTTTCTTCTTTGTAGTGAAATGTAATTGAAGGAGATGAAACAAGAAAAGTGTATCACACAACACGGCAGGCAGCCTGTTGGTTTTTCTCCCCCACACCTTCTGTTTTCTCCAGCTCTTCCTGTGAGGACATCCCAGTCTTAGCATCCTCAAAAGGTCTCTGCACCATCCCTCAGAAGGGCAGGGAATGTGACTTATATTTATTTTCTCTTCAGCTCACCCTCCAGGAGGTACTGGATAAGTATAGGATGCTTCTATCAATTCACTGGGCATTTACTGAACCCTGGCTGTGGGGAAGCCAAGATCCTCAGCCCTGTTGCGGGGGGTGCATGGGCAGAAAAGGGGAGATTTGTCCATAGGGTACTTAGGTTCAGAGGGCTGTCATCGATGGTCAAAACAGCATTACACAACTGTGTTGGGCCTCCCACGTGCTAGGAAATGTGGTACTGCTGGTGGCACGATGGTGGATAATATGCACGGGCTGTGCCTTACGCACTTACACACTAGAATGCTGGAGAGAAACTGCAGCAAATGGGGATTAGCTCGCACTTTATGGCCATTTAGAAAAAGGAGAAATGAGAAGGGTGAAGATGATGACACCTAATGATAGAGTAAGAGAGCATTTCTCTCTGAATTTTCAGGTGAAACATAAAAGATCAAATTTGTTTTTCTGAAATATCCTGGATTGGCAATTATCTGGGGAAGTTTTGGGCTGAGAGCTCTCTCCATTTCATCTTGGTCTCTGCAGACCTCTCTCAGTTCACTTCCTGTTTGTCCAATGTTGGGTGGCTTTGCAACTACTGGAAAGGACTGGAACCCAGGGGTGGCCCACTGTCCCACTCCCCTAACCTAGGAAACGGCAGGGGGCACAAGAAGGAACCTCTTCTCCCTCTCCTTCCATTCTGCTTTGGTGCAGACTCGGACGCGTGGCCCAGAGAGGAATTCCCTGGTTCATCCCATCTTTTGCTTCTTGGAGCGCCAATGCACGTGGCGGGTTGCACACCCAACTTTATTGGGGGCTCGCCCCTTCTTAGAACAAACCTAAGGACCTAATGTTCAGGACCTAAGATGCCAGGAACTGGGCATTGACTTATTCATCCCCATGAGAGCCTAGAAGTGGAGATCTCTGTACATGTGTTTCAGAAGAGGAATTTGAGACTCAAAGAGTGGACATTTGGGCTGCCTGCTGCACTACCCTCCCTCCAGAGAAAGTTACAACCACCAAGCACAGTGAAAACCAGAAATCCCCTGACAGCAGGTAACTCCACACTGTCCGCATGTGGCGGGCGCTCGGGCACCTTTGAGAGGGGCTCTGCCAGGGGTGGAGAGAAGCGGCGGTGTGTCCCCAACACTTCCGCCTGGTTCCCTCCACTCCACCCTCCATCACAGCCACTGGACACCGCAGTGGCTTTTCTTTTTTCAAAGAATTTCTGGCCCTGTCAAAAATCAGGAAGTTCTGGAAATCTTAATCTCACGATATTTCCTAACCAAATAGGCACTGAAAACTCCAAGTTTCCAGATAAGCGTTTGACTTCTCCATGTTTATCTCACCTAAAAGTTGAAGTGCTCTGAGGTCCCCTGGACTCCACAGCAGAGTCGCAGTGTCTTTTTATGTGGGAGAGCTTACGGCCGGTGCAGTTATGCTCTGGGAGGTGGTGAGCACACTGTTTTGATAGCTTTCCAGAAACAAATATTGTCCAGATGCAGATACTAGGAAGACAAAGAACAAGTTAAAATCCAATCAGTAAGAGATTGGCTTAACAACAGAACAGGGTGTCCTAGATATCTGAACACCCACAGATAGAGATCTCTCCCACAGGGAGGCCTACACAGGGGCACGACCCCGTCCAGTCACGCATGGCAGTAAAAAGAGCTTGCACATGCTTATAAAGCACAGTGATTGATTCACAAAGGTGCACCCATTTCTGGAAGTCAAAAAAGAAGGCCAAAGCCCATTAAGAATGACTGAAAGTTCCACCATCGTTTTGTGTCATGCTCTGTGCTTTTCAGACCACTTTCACTCCAGTGGTCTTCCTTGGTCTTCCTAATGGGCCCACTGAGATAGGCAGGTGCGTGATGATCCTCACACACCTGGGAAGCCCTAAGGCTCAAACCCGGTGAGTGGCAGGGACAAGGGGCTGCAGGAAGTGACCCAAAGCTGTTGCTAGAATCCAGGCTTGCGGTTCTCTAAGAGGACCTCGCCATCTCCCTGTATTGACACTAAAAGAGAAGTTCTGAGAACAGCAGCGATGGGAAGGGCCACGTGTGAGATCGTGACCAGCAAGGCGAGGAAGTCTGGTTTCATGCAAAAGGCTTGAGCTTTTTTGTTCTCTTACTATTTATGGGATCTTGGGCAGGTTACTTAACTTCTCTGATCCTCAACTTCAGTATTTGTACAATGGAGGTTTATGTGATGACTAAATGAAATAATGTATGTATATTAGACACACATGACATGTTAGAGTCCATCTTTAGTTCTTTCCCTCTAGGACTTACCCATTTTTCAGAAGTAATCCCATTTCTAAAAACTGTGACTACTGGTAAGCCAGCTGCTTCTCCTTTTTCATCCTAGAGAGTCTGCGGGATGGCCACACTTCTCCTAAACTCTGTCATCTCATGAGTTCACGGAATGGGGACACAGAACTGCAAAGATGCGATCCCTTCCTCAGTGGCGCTCAACAGTTACCATGCATTTCCTTGCTGACTCTGCCCTCTACATCGAGATGTGCAGACCATGGCCCATGGACCACATTTGGCCCACCACCCGTCTATCGTTCATCTCTAAGCTAAGGATGGCTTTTACATTTTAAAATAGCTGTCTATGGCTGCTTCCATGCTACAAGCAAGAGTTGAGGAGTTGCTACAGAAAAGCTATGGCCAAAAAAATCTAAATGATTTTACTCCCTGGCCCTTTGAAGGAAACGTGTTCTAATCCCTGACCTAGGGTCCATCCAGGTGGTACTGTGAGAGTGCTCGGTGCCCGGAATACAGGGAGCAGGGTATGATGTGCTCTTCCTTTGACTTGCTGGAGGCTTAGTTTCTTTTTTCTTTGTAGTTTCTTAAGCCGAAGCTTAGGTTATTGATCTGAGACATTTTTCTTCACTCACATAGATGCTAAAAAGTTAAATTTCCCTATAGGCCCTATATGAATGGCATCCCATAAATTTCGATATCTGTGTTTTAATTTTCATTCAATTTAAAATATTAAAAACTTTCCCTTGTTAGGTCAAGTTGGTGAGGAATGTCATTGAAGCCTATATTCATGATACTTTTCTGACTAGTTGTCCTCTTAATTATTGAAAGAGAGTTATTGAATCTCCAGCTATATTGATGAGTTGACTATTTCTCCTTTCCATTCTGTCACATTTCACTTCATGTATTTTTTTCCTGTTATTAATTACATATATATTAATAATTGTTTTATCTTCCTGCTATATTGACCATTTTATCACTATGAAATGTGTCTTGTCTCCTTGTCTCTAACTATTTTTTATCTTACAGCCTATTTTATCTGGTATTAGTACAGATATTTCATCTCTCTCATGGATATTGTTTGCACATTATATCTTCCTTTTGATTTCAACCTATTTGCATCTTTGAATCTAAGGTGTATTTTCTGTAGACAGCATATAGTTGAGAGTGGTCTGACAATCTGTACCTTTTCAACGGGGTGTTTCATCCATTTACATTTAATGTAATTATTGAGGGGGATGAATGTATGGCTGCTAGTTTTAAAATCTGTTTTCTACTCATCTCATGCATTTTTTTGTTCTTCTTTTGTGTTGGATATATACTTTTAGAGCAATATTTTAATTTCTCTGATTTTTTAAATTATATTTAAATTTTCATTTTGTAATGTTTATACTAGGGATTACAATATACATCTTAATTTACCACCATCACAAACTTTCAGATAGAAACTTTGCTCTAATACATCTCATTTTCCTCACTCCTCCTTTGAGTTATTATTGTCGTAGAAGTTATGTCTATACAGATTATTCATTTAAGAATACAGTATTATAAAGTATTGCTTTACCTTGTCTTATGTTTTTTAAATAAGTTACAAAAAGGAATGAGAGAAAATATGTTTATAGAGTGTTTTCTATGTATTCACATATAGACCATTTCCAGTGCTCATTATTTCAGCCTGTGAATTTGAGTTTCCTTCTGATTTCCCTTCCTTTCAGCTGGAAGTAACTCTTTTACTAGTTCTTATAGGGCAGATCCGCTGCCAACACATTCTCTCAGCCTTTGTTTAGCTGGTAATATTTTGTTTCACTTTGGAGGGACAGTT
>NW_017731541.1:1202373-1203248 GCF_001890085.2 Hipposideros armiger | reverse complement strand
TACAAGATTCTTTAAAATAAGGGAATTTCAGATAGGTGAATGCTACATTTGGTGTCACATTTCCCCTTAAAATGTTGATTTTTTGTTGTTGGTTTTGGTGGTGGTTTCTGAGAAGCTAAGTGGAGGAGAGTTTGCTCTAGTCTTTTGGTGGAGAATGGACCAAAAGTACAGTTCAGTAACAGTTCAGTGCAGTCCAGAGAATTTGTAATTTGTTTCAGCATTATTATGACGGCTGCTTTAAAATCTTTGCCAGATAATTTCAACATCTCATCTCAGTGTTGGCATCGGTTGACTATCTTTTGTCATTCAAGTTGTGAATTTCCCGGTTCTTGGTAAAAAAAAAAAGTGATTTTCAATTGTATCCTGGATATTTAGGTTCTTATAGTAGGAGACTCTAGCCCAATTATTATTATTATTTTTTTTAGCAGGAAGGCACCCTATTTAGGTTTAGCACACAGGCCCTGGCCTATTTTTGTGGACTATGGTTTCAGTGACAATGTAGTTGTCAGCACCTTTGCAGTATTATTTCCATCCCCCTTGCCTGGTTGCTTGGCTGCCTGGTATCTCTAGGTGAACACAGCTTATGGGGATCCCAGTGTCCCAGCCTGCCAGGCCCTGGAAGCACCCTTGCTCCCTGGGGGTTGCAGAGCCCCTTCCCTCACCTTGAGACAACAGATAACCTGGTGGGGAACTCCTCTAATCCCCGCTGGCAGCATTGGCAAGAATCAGAGGGCGTCCCAGTAGAAACAGAGAAACCAAACAGATGGAAATAATACCGCAAAGGTGCTGACAACCACCTTGTCACTGAAACCATAGTCCACAAAAATAGGCCAGGGCCTGTGTGCTAAACCTAAATAGGGTGCCTTCCTGCTAAA